>NW_027490169.1:900000-1153106 GCF_050948175.1 Xylocopa sonorina
TTCTTAAATCGCGATATCGCACCTCATTTCTATGTTTCGTGATGAGGTATAATATTCATTGCGAAGTGTCATGTATACCTCGTACTCACTTCAAATGAATGTAAATGCGACACTTCCTTGCTAGGAAATAACGTTTGCAGATGTCTACGTATCGTAACAATAGAGTTCTAATGCTTCTTAAAACGCGATATTGCATCTCATTTCTATGTTTCATGATAAGGTATAATATTCATTGTGGAGTGTTATGTATACCTCGTACTCACTTTAAAAGATAGTAAATGCGACAGTTCCTTGCGATTAAATAGCGTTTGCAGATGTCTACGTAACGTGGCAATAGATTTCTAATGCTTTTTAAATCGCGATATCGCATATCATTTCTATGTTTGCTGATAAGATATAATATTCATTGCGAAGTGTCATGTATACCTCGTACTCACTTCAAAGGAATGTAAATGCGACACTTCCTTGCTAGGAAATAGCGTTTGCAGATGTCTACGTATCGAAGCAATAGAGTTCTAATGCTTCTTAAATCGCGATATCGCAACTCATTTCTATGTTTCATGATAAGATATAATATACATAGTGCACTGTTATGTATACCTCGTATTTAGCTCTAAAGAATGTAAATGCGACATTTCGTTGCTAGGAAGTAGCGTTTGCAGATGTCTACGTATCGAAGCAACAGAGTTCTAATGCTTCTTAAAACGAGATATAGCAACTCATTTCTATGTTTCATGATAAGACATAATATTCATTAGGAAGTGTCATGTATACCTGGCATACACTTAAAATGAATGTAAACGCAACACTTCCTTGCTAGGAAATAACGTTTGCAGATGTCTACGTATGGTAGCATTAGGGTTCTAAATCTTTTCAACACGCGATATCGCATCTCATTTCTATGTTTCATGATAAGATATAATATTCATTGTGAAGTGTCTTTTATACCACGCATACACTTCAAACCAATTAAAAGGCGACACTTCCTTTCTAGGAAGTAGCGTTTGCAGATGTCTACGTATCGAAGCAATAGATTTCTAATGCCTTTTAAATCGCGATATCGCATCTCATTTCTATGTTTCATGTTAAGATATAATATTCATTGCGAAGTGTCACTTATACCTCGCATACACTTCAAATGAATGTAAATGCGACACTTCATTGCTAATAAATAGCGTTTGCAGATGTCTACGTATCGTAGCATTGGAGCCCTAATGCTTCTTAAAACGCGTTATCGCATCTCATCTCTATGATTCATGATAAGATATAATTTTCATTGCGATGTGTTCTGTATTCCTTGTCTACACTTCACATGAATGTAAATGCGACATTTCCTTTCTGGGAAATTACGTTTCCAGATGTCAACGCTTCGATGCAATAGAGATCTAATGCTTCTTAAAACGCGATATCGCATCTCATTTCTATGGTTCATGATAAGATATAATATACAATGCGAAGTGTTATGTATATCTCGTCTACACGTCAAAAGAATGTAAATGCGGCACTTCCTTGCTAGGAAATAGCGTTGGCAGATGTCTATGTATCGAAGCAATAGAGTTCTAATGCTTCCTAAACCGCGATATCGCATCCCAATTCTATGCATCATGATAAGATATAATATTCATTGTGGAGTGTTATGTATACCTCGTATTCATCTCAAAAGAATGTAAATGCGACACTTCCTTGCTAGGAAATAGCGTATGCAGATATCTACGTATCGTAGCATTAGAGTTCTAATGCTTCTCAAAACGCGATATTGCATCTCATTTCTATGTTTCATTATAAGATATAATATTCATTGCGAGGTGTCATGTATACCTCGCATACACTTCAAATGAATGTAAATGCGACACTTCCTTGATAGGGAATAGCTTTTCCAGATGTCTACGTATCGAAGCAAGGGCGTACTAATGCTTCTCAAAACGCGATATCGCATCTCATTTCTATGTTTCATGATAAGATATAATATTCATTTCGAAGTGTCATGTATACCTCGGATGCACTTCACATGAATGTAAATGCGACACTTCCTTGCTTTTAAATTGCGTTTGCAGATGTCTACGTATCGAAGAAATAGAGATCTACTGCTTCTTAAATAGCCATATCGCATCTCATTTCTATGTTTCATGATAAGATATGATATTCATTGTGGAGTGTTATCATAACCTCGTATTCACTTCAAAAGAATGTAAATGCGACACTCCCTTACTAGGAAATAGCGTTTGTAGATGTCTACGTATCGAAGCAATAGAATCCTAATGCTTCTTAAATCGCGATATCGCATCTCATTCCTATGTTTCATGATAAGATATATTATTCATTGCGAAGTGTCTTGTATAACTCGCATACACTTCAAATGAATGTAATTGTGACATTTCCTTGCCAGGAAATAGAGTTGGCAGATGTCTACGTATCGAAGCAATAGAGATCTACTGCTTCTTTAATAGCGATGTCGCATCTCATTTCTATGTTTCATGATAAGATATAATATTCATTGCGATGTGTCATGTATACCTCGTATTCACTTCAAAAGAATGTAAATGCAACACTTCCTCTCTAGAAAATAGCGTTTCCACGTGTCCACGTATCGAAGCAATAGAGTTCTAATGCTACTTAAAACGCGACATCGCATCTCATTTCTATGTCTCATGATAAGCTATAATATTCATTGTGCAGTGTTATGTAAACCTCGTTTTCACTTCAAAGAATGCAAATGCCACACTTCCTTGCAAGGAAGTAGCGTTTCAGGATGTCTATGTATCGAAGCAATAGAGTTCTAGTGCTTCTTAAAACGCGTTATCGCATATCATATTATGTTTCATGATAATATATAATAATCATTGCGAAGTGTCATGTGTATTTCGCATACACTTCAAATGAATGTAAATGCGACACTGCCTTGCTAGGAAATAGCGTCTGCAGATGTCTACCTATCTAAGCAATAAAGTTTTAATGCCTCTTAAATCGCGATATCGCATCTCATTTCTATGTTTCATGATAAGATATAATATTCATTGTGGAGTGTTATGTATACCTCGTATTCACTTAAAAAGAATGTAATTGCGAAACTTCCTTGCTAGGAAATGGCGTTTGCAGATGTCTCCGTACCGAAGCAATAGAGATCTAATGCTTCTCAAATCGCGATTTCACATTTCATTTCTATGTTTCGTGATAAGGTATAATATTCATTGTGGTGTGTTATGTATACCTCGTATTCACTTTAAAAGAATGCAAATGCGACACTTCCTTGCAACTAAATAGCGCTTGCAGATGTCTACGTATCATAGCAATAGAGTTCTGATGCTTCTTAAAACGCGATATCGCATCTCATTTCTATGTTTCATGATAAGATATAATATTCATTGCGAAGTTTCATGTATACCTCGTGTTCACTTCAAACGAATGTAAATGCAACACTTCCATGCTAGGAAATAGCATTTGCAGATGTATTCGTATCGTAGCAATAGAGTTCTAATGCTTCTTAAATCGCGATATCGCATCTCATTTCTATGTGTCATGATGAGATATAATATTCATTGCGAAGAATCATGTATACCTCGTATTCACATCAAAGTAATGTAAATGCGACACTTCCTTGCTAGGAACTAGCGTTTGCAGATGTCTACTTATTGTAGCTAATAGTGTTCTAATGCTTCTCAAATCGCGATATCGCATTTCATTTCTATGTTTCGTGATAAGGTATAATATTCATTGTGGTGTGTTATGTATACCTCGTATTCACTTTAAAAGAATGCAAATGCGACACTTCCTTGCGACTTAATAGCGCTTGCAGATGTCTACGTATCATAGCAATAGAGTTCTGATGCTTCTGAAAACGCGATATCGCATCTCATTTCTATGTTTCATGATAAGATATAATATTCATTGCGAAGTTTCATGTATACCTCGTGTTCACTTCAAACGAATGTAAATGCGACACTTCCTTGTTAGGAAATAGCGTTTCCAGATGTCTACGCATCGAAGCAATAGAGTTCTAATGCTTCTTGAAACGCGATATCGCATCTCATTTCTATGTTTCATGATAAGATATAATATTCATTGTGAAGTTTCATGTATACCTCGTACTCGCTTCAAAAGAATGTAAATGCGACACTTCCGTGCTAGGAAATAGCGTTTGCACATGTCTACGTGTCGAAACAATACAGTTCTAATGCTTCGTAAAACGAGATGTCGCATCTCATTTCTATGTTTCATGATAAGATACAATATCCATTGCGAAGTGTCATGCATACCTCGTATTCACTTCAAAAGAATGTAAATGCGACACTTCCTTGCTAGGAAATAGGGTTTGCAGATGTCTACGTATCGTAGCAATAGATGTCTAACGCCTCTCAAAACGCGATATCGCATCCCATTTCTATGTTTCATGATAAGATATAATATTCATTGCGAAGTGTCATATATACCTCGTATTCACTCCACGCAATGTAAGTGCGACACTTTCTTGCTAGGAAGTTGCGTTTTCCGATGTCTACGTATCGTAGCACTAGAGTTCTACTGCTTCTTAAAACGCGATATCGCACTCATTTCTATGTTTCATGATAAGATATAATATTCATTGCGAAGTGTCATGTATACCTCGTATTCACATCAAAAGAATGTAAATGCTACACTTCCCATCTAGGAAAAAGCGTCTGCAGATGTCTCCGTATCGAAGCAATATGGTTCTAATGGTTCTTAAATCGTGATATCGCCAAACATTTCTATGTTTCATGATAAGATATGATATTCATTGTGCACTGTTATGTATACCTCGTATTCACTTCAGACGAATGTAAATGCGACTATTGCTTGCTAGGAACTAGCGTTAGCAGATGTCTACGTACAGAAGCAATAGAGTTCCAATGCTTCCTAAAACGCGATATCGCATCTCATTTCTATGTTTCATGATAAGATATAATATTCACTGTGGAGCGTTATGTATACCTCATATTCACTTAACAAGAATGTAAATGCGACACTTCCTTGCTAGGAAATAGCGTTTGCAGATGTCTACGTATCGTAGCAAGAGTTCTAACGCTTCTTAAAACGCGATATCGCATATCATTTCTATGTTTCATGATAAGATATAATATTCATTGAGAAGTGTCATGTATTCCTTGTATTCATCTGATAAGAATGTAAACGCGACACTTCATTGCTAGGAAGTAGCGTTTGCAGATGTCTACTTATCGGAGCAATATTGTTCTAATGCTTCTTAACTCGCGATATCGAATGTCATTTGTATGCTTCATGATAAGATATAATATTCATGACGAAGTGTCACGTATACCTCGCGTACACTTCAAGTAAATGTAAATGCGACACTGCCTTGCTAGGAAATAGCGTTTGCAGATGTCTCCGTATCGAAGCAATAGAGTTCTAATGCTTCTCAAAACGTGATATCGCATCTCATTTATATGTTTCACGATAAGATATAATATTCATTGCGAAGTTGCATGTATACCTCGTATTCACTTCAAACGAATGTAAATGCGACACTTCCTTGCCAGGAAATAGCGTTTGCAGATGTCTCCGTATCGAAGCAGTAGAGTTCTAATGCTTCTTAAAACGAGATGTCGCATCTCATTTCTATGTTTCACGATAAGATATAATATTCATTGCGAAGTTACATGTATACCTCGTATTCACTTCAAACGAATGTAAATGCGACACTTCCTTACCAGGAAGTAGCGTTTGCAGATGTCTCCGTATCGAAGCAGTAGAGTTCTAATGCTTCTTAAAACGAGATGTCGCATCTCATTTCTATGTTTCACGATAAGATATAACATTCATTGTGATGTGTCATGTATACCTCGAATTAACTTCAAAAGAATGTAAATGCGACACTTCCTTGCTGGGAAATAGCGTTTGCAGTTATCTACGTATCGTAGCAATAGATTTCAAATGCTTCTTAAAACGCCATAGCGCATCTCAGTTATATGTTTCAAGATAATATATAATATTCTTTGCGAAGTGCCATGTATACCTCGTATTCACTTCAAAAGAATGTAAATGCTACACTTCCTTGCTAGGAAAAAGCGTCTGCAGATGTCTACGTATCGAAGCAACATAGTTCTAATGCTTCTTAAGGCGTGATATCGCATCTCATTTCTATGTTTCATGATAATATATAATATTCATTGCGAAGTTTCTTCTATACCTCTCATACCCTTCAAATGATTGTAAATGCGACACTCCCTTGCTAGGAAATAGCGTTTGCAGTTATCTACGTATCGTAACAGTAGATTTCTAATGCTTCTTAAAACGCCATAGCGCATCTCATTTCTATGTTTCATGATAAGATATAATACTCATTGTGCAGTGCTATGTGTACCTCGTATTCACTTCAAGAGAATGTAAATGCGACACTTCCTTGTTAGGAAATAGCGTTGGTACATGTCTGCGTATCGAAGCAATAAAGTTCTAATGCTTCTTAAATCGCATTTCATTTCTATGTTTCATGATAAGATATAATATTCATTGTGGAGTGTTATGTATACCTCGTACTCACTTCAAAAGGATGATAATGCGTCGCTTTCTTGCTAGGAAATAGCGTTTCCAGATGTCTACAAATCGAAGCAATAGAGTTCTCATGCTCCTTAAAACGCGATATCACATCGCATTTCTATGTCTCATGATAAAACATAATATTCATTGCGAAGTGTCACGTATTCCACGTATTCACTTGAATTGAATGTAAATGCGGCACTTCCTTGCTAGGAAATAGCGTTTGCAGATGTCTACGTATCGAAGCAATAGAGTTCTATTGCTTCTCAAACGTGATGTCGCATCTCATTTCTATATTTCTTGATAAGATATAATATTCATTGCAAAGTGTCATGTATACCACGCATGCACTACAAATGAATGTATATGCTACACTTCCTTGCTAGGAAATAGCGTTTGCAGATGTCAACGTATCGTAGCAATAGGGTTCTAATGCTTCTTAAAACGCGATATCGATCCTCATTTCTTGGTTTCATAATAAGATATAATATTCATTGTGGAGTGTTATGTATACCTCGTATTCACTTCAAAAGATTGTAAATGCGACACTTCCTTGCTAGGAAATTGCTTTTGCAGATGTCTACGTATCGTAGCAACAGAGTTCTAATGCTTCTTAAATCGCCATATCGCATCTCATTTCTGTGTTTCATGATAAGATATAATATTCATTGTGGAGTGTTATGTATACTTCGTATTCACTTCAAAAGATTGTAAATGCGACACTTCCTTGCTAGGAAATTGCTTTTGCTGATGTCTACGTATCGTAGCAAAGGAGTTCTAATGCTTCTTAAAAGGCGAAAACGATCCTCATCATTTGGTTTCATGATAAGATATAATATTCATTGTGGAGTGTTATGTCTACTTCGTATTCACCTAAAAAGAATGTAAATGCGACACTTCATTGCTAGGAAATAGCGTTGGCAGATGTCTACGTATCGTAGCATTGGAATTCTAATGCTTCTCAAAACGCGATATCGCATCTCATTTCCATGTTTCATGATAAGATATAATATTCATTGCGAAGTGTCATGTATACCACGTACTCACTTCAAAAGAATGTACACGCGACACTTCCTTGCTAGGAAATAGCGTTTGCAGGAGTTTACGTATCGTAGCAATCAGAATTAATGCTTCTCAAAACGTGATATCGCATCTCATTTCTATGTTTCATTATAAAATATAATATTCCTTGCGAAGTTACATGTATACCTCGTATTCACTTCAAAGAATGTAAATGCGACACTTCCTTGCTAGGAAATAGCGTTTGCAGGTGTCTCCGCTTCGAAGCAACAGAGTTCTAATGCTTCTTAAAACGAGATGTCGCATCTGATTTCTATGTTTCATGACAAGATATAATATTCATTGCGAAGTGTTCTGTATTCGTCGTCTACACTTCAAATGAATGTAAATGCGACACTTCCTTCCTAGGAAATAGCGATTGCAGATGTCTACGTATCGAAGCAATAGAGTTCTAATGCTTCTTGAAACGGGATATCGAGTCTCATTACTGTGTTTTATCATAAGATATAATATTCATTGCGAAGTTTCATGTATTCCTCGTATTCACTTCAAATGAATGTAATTGCGAAACTTCCTTGCTAGGAAATAGCGTTAGCAGATGTCTACGTTTCGAAGCAATAGAGTTCTAATGCTTCTTGAAACGGGATATCGCATCTAATTTCTATGCTTCATGATAAGATATAATATTCATTGCGAAGTTTCATGTATTCCTCTTATTCACATCAAATGAATGTAAATGCGACAGTTCCTTGCTAGGAATTAGCGATTGCAGATGCCTACGTATCGAAGCAATAGAGTTCTAATGCTTCTTGAAACGGGATATCGCATCTCATTTCTATGTTTCATGATAAGATATAATATTAATTGCGAAGTGTCATGTATACCTCGCATTCACTTCAAAAGAATGTAAATACGACACTTCCTTGCTAGGAAATAGCGTTTGCAGATGTCTACGTATCGTGGCAATAGAGTTCTAATGCTTATGAAAACGCGATATCGCATCTCATTCCTATGTTTCATGATAAGATACAGTGTGCATTGCGAAGAGTCATGTTTTCCTCGTCTTCACTTCAAATGAATGTAAATGCGACACTTCCTTGCTAGGAAATAGCGATTGCAGATGTCTACCTTTCGAAGCAATAGAGTTCTAATGCTTCTTGAAATGGGATATCGCATTTCACTTCTATGCTTCATGATAAGATATAGTGTTAATTGCGAAGTGTCATGTATACCTCGCATACACTTCAAATGAATGTAAATGCGACACTTCCTTGCTAGGAAATAGCAAGGAAGCAATAGAGTTCTAATGCTTCTTGGAACGGGATATCGCATCTCATTTCTATGTTTCATGATAAGATATAATATTAATTGCGAAGTGTTATGTATACCTTGTATTCACTTCAGAAGAATGTAAATGCGACTCTTCCCTGCTAGGAAATAGCGTTTGCAGATGTCTACGAATCGTAGCAAGCGTGTCATAATGATTCTTAAAACGAGATATCGCATCTCATTTCTATGCTTCATGATAACATATAATATTCATTGCGAAGTGTCATGTGCACTTCGCATTCACTTCAAAAGAATGTAAATGCGACACTTCCTTCCTAGGAAATAGCGTTTGTAGATGTCTACGTATCGTAGCAATAGAGATCTAATGCTTCTTAAAACGCGATATCGCGTCTCACGTCTATGTTTCATGATAAGATATAATATTTATTGCGAAGTGTCACTTATACCTCGCATAAACTTCAAATGAATGTAAATGCGACACTTCCTTGCTATTAAATAGCGTTTGCAGATGTGTACGTATCGTCCCAATAGATTTCTAGTGTCCTTTTAAATCGCGATATCGCATCTCATTTCTATGTTTCATGATAAGATATAATATTCATTGTGGAGTGTTATGTATACCTCGTATTCACTTCAAAAGATTGAAAATGCGACTCTTGCTTGCTAGGAAATAGCGTTTGTAGATGTCTACGTATCGTAGCAGTAGAGTTCTAACGCTTCTTAAAACGCGATATTGCATCTCATTCCTATGTTTCATGATACGATGTAATATTCATTGCGAAGTATCGCTTATACCTCGCATACGCTACAAATGGATGTAAATGCGACACTTCCTTGCTAGGATATAGCGATGGCAGATGTCTACGTATTGAAACAACATGCTTCTAATGCTTCTTAAACCGAGATATCGCATCTCATTTCTATATTTTACGATAAGATATAATATTCATTGCGAAGTGTCATGTATTCCTCGTATTCACTTCAAAAAAATGTAAATGCGACACTTCCTTGCTAGCAAATAGCGTTTGCAAATGTCAACGTATCGTAACTGAAGTGTTGTAATGCTTCTTAAAACTAGATGTCGCATCGCATTTCTATGTTTCATGATAAGATATAATATTCATTGCGAAGTGTCATGTATACCTCGTATTCACTTCAAAGTAATGTAAATGCGACACTTCCTTGCTAGGAAATAGCGTTTGCAGTTATCTACGTATCGTCGCAATAGATTTCAAATGCTTCTTAAAACGCCATAGCGCATCTCATTTCTATGTTTCATGATAAGATATAATATTCTTTGCGAAGTGTCATGTATACCTCGTATTCACTTCAAAAGAATGTAAATGCGACACTTCCTTCCTAGGATATAGCGATGTCAGATGTCTACGTACCGAAACAATAGAGTTATAATGCTTCTTGAAACGCGATTTCGCAGCTCATTTCTTTTTCTCATGATAAGATATAATATTCATTGCGAAGTGTCATGTATACCTCGTATTCACTTCAGATGAATGTATATGCGACACTTCCTTGCTAGGAAATAGCGTTTGCAGATGTCAACGTATCGTAGCAATAGGGTTCTAATGCTTCTTAAAACGCGATATCGATCCTCATTTCTTGGTTTCATGATAAGATATAATATTCATTGTGGTGTGTTAAGTATACCTCGTATTCACTTCAAAAGAATGTAGATGCGACACTTCCATGCTAGGAAATGGCGTTTGCAGATGTCTTCGTACCGTAGCATTGGAATTCTAATGCTTCTCAAAACGCGATATCGCATCTCATTTCCATGTTTCATGCTTAGATATAATATTAATTGCAAAGTGTCATGTGTACCTCGTATTCACTTAAAAAGAATGTAAATGCGACACATCCTTGCTAGGAAATAGCGTTTGCAGATGTCTGCTTATCGGAGTAATAGAGTTCTAATGCATCTTGTAACGCGATGTCGCATCTCATTTATGTGTTTCATGATAAGTTATAATATTCATTGCGAAGTGTCATGTTTACCTTGTATTCAATCCAAAAGAATGTTTTTGTGACACTTCCATGCTACGAAATAGCGTTTGCAGGTGTCTACGTATCGTAGCAATAGAGTTCTTATGCTTCTTAAATCGCGATATCGCATCTAATTTCTATGTATCGTGATAAGGTATAATATTCATCGTGGAATGTTATGTATATCTCGCACACACTTCAAATGAATGTAAATGCGACACTTCTTTGCTAGGAAGTAGCGTTGGCAGATGTCTACGTATCGTAGCATTGGAATTCTAATGCTTCTCAAAACGCGATATCGCATCTCATTTCCATGTTTCATGATAAGATATAATATTCATTGCGAAGTGTCATGTATACCACGTACTCACGTCAAAAGAATGTAAATCCGACACTTCCTTGCTAGGAAATAGCGTTTGCAGGAGTTTACGTATCGTAGCAATCAGAATTAATGCTTCTCAAAACGTGATATCGCATCTCATTTCTATGTTTCATTATAAAATATAATATTCCTTGCGAAGTTACATGTATACCTCGTATTCACTTCAAAAGAATGTAAATGCGACACTTCCTTGCTAGGAAATAGCGTTTGCAGGTGTCTCCGCTTCGAAGCAACAGAGTTCTAATGCTTCTTAAAACGAGATGTCGCATCTGATTTCTATGTTTCATGACAAGATATAATATTCATTGAGAAGTGTTCTGTATTCGTCGTCTACACTTCAAATGAATGTAAATGCGACACTACCTTGCAAGGAAATAGCGATTGCAGATGCCTACGTATCGAACCAATAGAGTTCTAATGCTTCTTGGAACGGGATATCGAATCTCATTTCTATGTTTCATGATAAGATATAATATTCATTTCGAAGTTTCATGTATTCCTCTTATTCACTTCAAATGAATGTAAATGCGACAGTTCCTTGCTAGGAATTAGCGATTGCAGATGCCTACGTATCGAAGCAATAGAGTTCTAATGCTTCTTGAAACGGGATATCGCATCTCATTTCTATGTTTCATGATAAGATATAATATTAATTGCGAAGTGTCATGTATACCTCGCATTCACTTCAAAAGAATGTAAATACGACACTTCCTTGCTAGGAAATAGCGTTTGCAGATGTCTACGTATCGTGGCAATAGAGTTCTAATGCTTCTGAAAACGCGATATCGCATCTCATTCCTATGTTTCATGATAAGATACAATATGCATTGCGAAGAGTCATGTTTTCCTCGTCTTCACTTCAAATGAATGTAAATGCGACACTTCCTTGCTAGGAAATAGCGATTGCAGATGTCTACCTTTCGAAGCAATAGAGTTCTAATGCTTCTTGAAATGGGATATCGCATTTCACTTCTATGCTTCATGATAAGATATAATGTTAATTGCGAAGTGTCATGTATACCTCGCATACACTTCAAATGAATGTAAATGCGACACTTCCTTCCTAGGAAATAGCGATTGCAGATGTCTACGTATCGTAGCAATGGAGTTCTAAAGCTTCTTAAAACGCGATATCACATCACATTTCTATGTTTCATGATAAGATATAATATTCATTGCGAAGCTTTCACGTATTCCTCGTATTAACTTCAAATGAATGTAAATGCTGCACTTCCTTCCTAGGAAATAGCGTTTGCAGATGTCTACGTATCGAAGCAATAGAGTTCTAATGCTTCTTGAAACGGGATATCGAGTCTCATTACTGTGTTTTATCATAAGATATAATATTCATTGCGAAGTTTCATGTATTCCTCGTATTCACTTCAAATGAATGTAATTGCGAAACTTCCTTTCTACGAAATAGCGTCTCCAGATGTCTACGCATCGAAGCAATAGAGTGCTAATGCTTCTTAAAACGTGATATCGAATCTCATTTCTATGCTTCACGGTAAGATATAATATTCATTGCGAATTGTTATGTATATGTCGTATACACTTCAAAAGATTGTAAATGCGACACTTCATTGCCAGGATATAGCGTTTGTAGATGTCTACGTATCGAAGCAAGGAATTTCTAATGCTTCTTAAATCGGGATACCGCATCTCATTTCTATGTTCAATGATAAGGTATAATATTCATTGCGAAGTGTCACTGACACCTCGCATACACTACAAAAGAATGTAAATGCGACACTTCCTTGCTAGGAAGTAGCGTTTGCAGACAACTACGTATCGAAGCAATAGAGTTCTAATGCTTCAAAAATCGCGATGTCGCATCTCATTTCTATGTTTCATGATAAGATATAATATTCATTGTGGATTGTTATGTATACCTCGTATTCGCTTCAAAAGATTCAAAATTCTACACTTCCTTGCTAGAAATTAGTGTTTGCAGATGTCTACGTATCGTAGCAAGTGTTCTAATCCTTCTTAAAACGTGATAATGCATCTCACTTCTATATTTCATGATAAGAGATAGTATCCATTTTGAATTGTCATGTATTCCTCGTATTCACTTCAAAAAAATGTAAATGCGACACTTCCTTGCTAGCAAATAGCGTTTGCAAATGTCAACGTATCGAAACTGAAGAGTTGTAATGCTTCTTAAAACTAGATGTCGCATCGCATTTCTATGTTTCATGATAAGATATAATATTCATTGCGAAGTGTCATGTATACCTCGTATTCACTTCAAAGGAATGTAAATGCGACACTTCCTTGCTAGGAAATAGCGTTTGCAGTTATCTACGTATCGTCGCAATAGATTTCAAATGCTTCTTAAAACGCCATAGCGCATCTCATTTCTATGTTTCATGATAAGATATAATATTCTTTGCGAAGTGTCATGTATACCTCGTATTCACTTCAAAAGAATGTAAATGCGACACTTCCTTTCCAGGAAGTAGCGATTCCAGATGTCTACGTATAGTAGCAATACAGTTCTAATGCTTCTCAAAACGCGATATCGCAACTCATTTCTATTTTTCATGATAAGATATAATATTCATTGTGGAGTGTTATGTATACCTCGTATTCACTTCAAAAGAATGTAAATGCAACACTTCTTTGCTAGGAAATAGCGTCTGCTGATGAATACGTATCGAAGCAAAAGATTTCTAATGCTCCTTAAATCGAGATGTCGCATTTCATTTCTATGTTCCATGATAAGATATGATATTCATTGCGACATGACATGTATACCTCGTATTCACTTCAAAAGCATGTAAATGAGACACTTCCTTTCCAGGAAATAGCGTTTCCAGATGTCTACGTATAGTAGCAATAGAGTTCTAATGCTTCTCAAAACGCGATATCGCAACTCATTTCTATGTTTCATGATAAGATATAATATTCATTGTGGAGTGTTATGTATACCTCGTATTCACTTCAAAAGAATGTAAATGCAACACTTATTTGCTAGGAAATAGCGTCTGCTGATGAATACGTATCGAAGCAATAGTGTTCCAATGCTACTTAAATCGCAATATCGCACTTCAATTGTACGTTCCATGATAAGATATAATATTCATTGGGCAGTGTTATGTATATCTTGTCTACACTACAAATGAATGTAAATGCGACACTTCCTTGCTAGGAAATAGAGTTTGCAGGTGTCTACGTATCGTAGCAATATAGTTCTATTGCTTCTTAAAACGAGATATCGCATCTCATTTCTATGCTTTAAGATAAGTTATAATATTCATTGCGGAGTGTCTTGTATACTTCGTATTCACTTCAAAAGAAAGTAAATGCGACATTTGCTTGCTAGGAAATAGCGTTTGCAGATATGTACGTAACGAAGCAATAGTGTTCTAATGCTACTTAAATCGTCATATCGCATCTCATTTCTATGTTTCATGATAAGATATAATGTTCATTGTGGAGTGTTATATATACCTCGTATTCGCTTCAAAAGCATGTAACTGCGACACTCCCTTGCTAGGAAATAGCGTCTGCAGATGTCAATGTATCGTTGCAATAGTGTTCTAATGCTTCTTAAAACGCGAATCGATCCTCATTTCTATGTTTCACGATAAAATATAATATTCATTGTCGAGTGTTATATATACCTCGTATTCACTTCAAAAGAATGTAAATGCAACACTTCCTTGCTAGGAAATAGCGTCTGCAGATGTCTACGTATCGAAGCAATAGTGTTCCAATGCTACTTAAATCGCAATATCGCACCTCAATTGTACGTTTCATGATAAGATATAATATTCAGTGTGGAGTGTTATGTATACCGCGTATTCACTTGAAAAGAATGTAAATACGACACTTCCTTGCTAGGAAATTGCGTCTGCAGATGTCTACGTATCGTAGCAATAGATTTGTAATGGTTCTTAAAACGCGATATAGCATCTCATTTCTATGTTTCGTGATAAGATATAATATTCAATGCTAAGTGTCAGGTATACCTCGTATTCGCTTCAAGAGAATGTATATGCGACACTTCCTTGCTAGGAAGTAGCATTTACAGATACCAACGTATCGAGAGAATAGAGTTCTAATACTTCTTAAAATGCGGTATCGCATCTCATTTTATGTTTCATGACAAGATATGATATTCACTGCGAATTGTCATGCATACCTCGTATTCACTTCAAAAGAATGAAAATGCGACACTTCCTTGCTAGGATATAGCGTTTGCAGAAGTCTACGTATCGTAGCAATAGGGTTCTAACGCTTCTTAATACGCGATATCACAACTCCTTTCTATCTTTCAAGATAAGATATAATATTCATTGCGAAGTGTCACTTATACCTCGCATACACTTCAAATGAATGTAAATGCGACACTTCCTTGCTAAGAAATAGCGTTTGCAGATGTCTACGTATCGTAGAATTAGAGTTCGAGTGCTTCTTAAATCGCAATATCGCATCTCATTTCTATGTTTCATGATAAGATATAATATTCATTGTTCAGTGATATGTATATCTCGTCTACACTTCAAAAGAATGCAAATGCGACACTTCCTTGCTAGGAAATAGCGCCTGCAGATGTCTACGTATCGTAGCAATAGAGATATAATTCTTCTTAAAACGAGATATCGCTTCTCATTTCTATGTTTCATGATAATATGTAATTTTCATTGCGAAGTGTCATCTATTCCTCGCATACACTTCAAATATATGTAAATCCGACACTTCCTTGCTAGGAGATAGCGTTTGCAGACGTCTTCCTATCGAAGCAATAGACTTCTAGCACTTTTTAAATCGCAATATCACATCTCATTTCTCTGCTTCATGATAAGATATAATATTCATTGCGAAGGGTTATGTATACCTAGTATTCGCTTCAAAAGAATGTAAATGCGACATTTCCATGCTAGGAAGTAGCGTTTGCAGATTTCTACGTATCGAAGCAATAAAGTTCAAATGCTTTTTAAAACGGGCTTTCGCATCTTATTTCTATGTTTCATGATAAGATATAATGTTTATTGCGAAGTGCCATGTATGCCTCGGATACTCTTCTAAAGAATGTAAATGCGACACTTGCTTGCTAGGAAATAGCGTTTGCACATGTCTACGCTTGGAAGCAATAGAGTACTAATGCTTCTCGTAACGCGATATCGCATTTCATTTCTATGTTTCACGATAAGATATAATATTCATTGCGAAGTGTCATGTATACCTCGTATTCACTTAAAGAGAATGTAAATGCGACGCATTCTTGCTAGGAAATAGCGTTTGCAGATGTCTCCGTACCGAAGCAATAGGGTTCTAATACTTATTTAATCGCGATATCGAATCTCATTTCTATGTTTCGTGATAAGGTATCATTTTCATTGTGGAGTGCTATGTATACCGCGTATTCACTTCAAAAGAATGTAAATGCGACACTTCTTTGCTAGGAAATAGCGTTTGCAGATGTCTACGTATGGTAGCAATAGAGTTCTAATGTTTCTCCAAACGAGATATAGCATCTCATTTCTATATTTCATGATAAGATATAATATTCTTTGCGAAGTGTCATGTATACCTCGCATTCACTTCAAAAGAATGTAAATGCGACAGTCCCATGCTAGGAAATAGCGTTTGCAGATGTCTACGTATCGTAGCAATAGAGTCCTAATGCTTCTTAGGACGCGATATTGCATGACAATTCTATGTTTCATGATAGGATATAATATTCATTGCGAAGTGTTATGTATTACCCGTGTAAACTTCAAATGAATGTAAATGCGACATTTCCTTCCTAGGAAATAGCGTCACTTCCTTGCCAGGAAATAGCGTTTGCAGATGTCTATATATCGAAGCAATAGAGTTCTAATGCTTCTTAAAACGCCATATCGCATCTCATTTCTATGTTTCATAATAAGATATAATATTCATTGCGAAGAGTCAAGTATACCTCGTATTCACTTAAAATGAATGTAAATGCGACGTTTCCTTGCTAGGAAATAGCGAGTGCAAATGTCTCCGTATCGAAGCAATAGATTTCTAATGCTTCTTAAAACGCGATATCGCATCTCATTTGTGTGTCTCATGATAAATATATAACATTCACTGCGAAGTGTCATGTATACCTCATATTCACTGCAAAATAATGTAAATGCGGAACTTCCTTGCTAGGAAGTAGCGTTTGCAGGTGTCTCCGTATCGAAGCATAGAGTTCTAATGAAGGTACAATATTCATTGTGAAATGTTATGTGTACCTCGTATTCACTTCAAAAGAATGCAAATGCGACTCTTCCTTGCTATTAAATAGCGTTTGCAGATGTCTACGTATCGTAGTAATAGAGTTCTAATGCTTTTTTAGCGCGATATCGCATCCCATTTCTGCGTTTCATGATAAGATATAATATTCATCGCGAAATGTCTTGTATACCACGCATACACTTCAAACGTATTAAAAGGCGACACTTCATTGCTAGGTAGTAGCGTTTGCAGATGTCTACGTATGGAAGCAATAGATTTCCAATGCTTCTTAAAACGCGAAATCGCTCCCCATTTATGTGCTTCATGAAAAGATATAATATTCATTGTGGAGTGTTATGTTTACCTCGTATTCACTTCAAAAGAATGTAAATGCGACACTTCCTTGCTAGGAAATAGCGTCTGCAGATGTCTAGGTATCGTAGCAATAGGGTTCGAATGCTTCTTAAAACGAGATATAGCATCTCATTTCTATGTTTCATTATAAGATATAATATTCATTGCGAAGTGTCATGTATACCTTGCATACACTTCAAATGAATGTAAATGCGACACTTCTTTGCTAGGAAATAGCGTCTGCAGTTGTTTACGTATCGAAGCAATAAATTTCTAATGCTTCTTAAAACGCGAAATCGCTCCTCATTTCTATGCTTCACGATAAGATATAATATTCATTGTGGAGTGTTGTGTATACCTCGTATTCACATCAAAAGAATGTAAATGCGACACTTCCTTGCTAGGAAATAGAGTCTGCAGATGTCTACGTATCGTAGCATTAGTGTTCTAATGCTTCTCAAAACGCGATATCGCATTTCATTTCTATGTTTCATGATAAGATGTAATATTCATAGCGAAGTGCCATGTATACCTCGCACACACTTCAAATGAATGTAAATGCGACACTTCCCTGCAAGGAAATAGCGTTTGCAGATGTCTACGTATCGTAGCAATAGAGTTGTAATGCTTCTTATATCGCGAGATCGCATCTCATTTCGATGTTTGATGATAACATATAATATTCATTGTGCAATGATATGTATACCTCGCATTCACTTCAAAAGAATGTAAATGCGACACGTCTTTTCTATGAAATAGCGTTTGCAGATGTCTACGTATCGTAGCAATAGAGTTCTAAAGCTTCTTAAAACGCGATATCACATCACATTTCTATGTTTCATGATAAGATATAATATTCATTGCGAAGTTTTCACGTATTCCTCGTATTCACTTCAAATGAATGTAAATGCGGCACTTCCTTCCTAGGAAATAGCGTTTGCAGATGTCTACGTATCGTAGCAAGCGTGTTATAATGCTACTTAAAACGAGATATCGTATCTCATTTCTATGTTTCATGAGAACATATAATATTCATTGCGAAGTATTATGTATACCTCGCATACACTTCAAATGAATGTAAATGTGACACTTCCTTGCTAGGAAATAACGTTTGCAGATGTCTACGTATCGTAGCAATAGAGTTCTAATGCTTCTTATATCGCGAGATCGCATCTTATATCTATGTTTCACGATAAGATATAATATTCATTGCGAAGTATTATGTATACCTCGCATACACTTCAAATGAATGTAAATGCGACTGTTCCTCGCTAGGAAGTAGCGATTGCAGATGTCTACGTATCGAAGCATTAGAGTTCTAATGCTTCTTGCAACGGGATATCGCATCTCATTTCTATGTTTCACGATAAGATATAATATTTATTGTGCATTGTTATGTATAGTTTTTATTCACTTCAAAAAAATGTAAATGCGACACTCCCTAGCTAGGAAATAGCGTTTGCAGGTGTCTACGTATCGTAGGAATAGAGTTCTAATGCTTCTCAAAACGCGATATCGCATCTCATTTCTATGTTTCATGATAAGGTATAATATTCATAGCGACGTGTCATGTATACCTCGTATTCACATCAAAAGCATGTGAATGCGGCACTTCCCTGCAAGGAAGTAGCGATTGCAGATGTCTACGTATCGTAGTAATGGGGTTCTAATGCTCCTCAAGACGCGATATCGAATCCCATTTATATGTTTCATGATAAGATCTAATATTCATTTCGAAGTTTCATGTATTCCTCGTACTCACTTCAAATGAATGTAAATGCGACACGTCCTTGCTAGGATTTAGCGTTTGCAGATACCTACGTATCGTAGCAATAGATTTCTAATGCTTCTCAAAACGCGATATCGCATCACATTTCTATGTTTCATGATAAGATATAATATTCATTGCGAAGTGTCATGTATACCTCGCATACACTTCAAACGAATGTAAATGCGACACTACATTGCTAGGAAATAGCCTTGGCAGATGTCTACGTATCGAAGAAATAGTGTTCTATTACTTCTGAAATCGCAATATCGCATCTCATTTCTATGTTTCATGATAAGATATAATATACATCGTCCAGTGTAATGTATACCTCGTATACGCTTCAAATGAATGTAAATGCGACACTTCCTTGCTGGGAAGTAGCGTTTGTAATTGTCTACGTAAGAAGCAATAGAGTTCTAATGTTCTCAAAACGCGATATCGCATCTCATTTCTATGTTACATGATAAGATATAATATTCATTGCGAACTGCCTCGTATACCTCGCATACACTTGAAATGAATGTAAATGCGACACATCCTTCCTAGGAAATAGCGTTTTCAGATGTCTACGTATCGAAGCAATAGTGTTTCAATGCTTCATAAAACGAGATGTCTCATTCCATTTCTATGTTTCATGATAAGATATAATATTCCTTGCGAAGTGTCTTCTATACCTCGCATTCGCTTCGAATGAATGTAAATGCGACACTTTCTTGCTAGGAAATAGCGTTGGCAGATGTCTACGTATCGAAGCAATAGAGTTCTAATGCTTCTTAAAACTAGATATTGCATCTCATTTCAACGTTTCATGATAAGATATAATATTCATTGCGAAGTGTTACGTATACCTCGCATACGCTTCTAATGAATGTAAATGCGACACTATCTTGCTAGGAAATAGCGTTGGCAGATGTCTACGTATCGGTGAAATAGAGTTCTAATGTTCTCAAAACGCGATATCGCATCTCATTTCTATGTTACATGATAAGATATAATATTCATTGCGAAGTGTCTCGTATACCTCGCATTCACTTGAAATGAATGTAAATGCGACACATCCTTGCTTGGCAATAGCGTCTGCAGATATCTACATATCGTAGCAATAGAGACATAATGCTCCTTAAAACGCGATGTCGCATATCATTTCTACGTTTCATGATAAGGTATAATATTAATTGTGGAGTGTTATGTATACTTCGTATTCACTTCAGATGAATGTATATGCGACACTTCCTTGCTAGGAAATAGCGTTTGCAGATGTCTACGTAACGAAGCAATAGATTTCTAATGCTTCTTAAATGGCCATATCGCACCTCAATAATGCGTTTCATGATAAGTTATAATATTCATTGCGAAGTGTCATGTTTACCTCGCATACACTTCAAATGAATGTAAATACGACACTTCCTTTCTAGGAAATAGCGTTTGCAGATGTCTACGTATAGTAGCAATAGGGTTCTAATGCAATTTATATCGCGATATCGCATCACATTTCTAAGTTTCATGATTAGATATAATACTCATTGTGGAGTGTCATGTATATCTCGTATTCACATCAAAAGAATGTAAATGCGACACTTCCTTGCTAGGAAAATGCGTTTAAAAGATGTATACGTATCGAAGCAATAGAGTTGTAGTGATTCTTATATCGCCATATCGCATCTCATTTCTATGTTTCATAATAAGATATAATATTCATTGCGAAGTGTCATGTATACCTCGTATTCACTTAAAATGAATGTAAATGCGACGTTTCCTTGCTAGGGAATAGCGATTGCAAATGTCTCCGTATAGTAGCAATATAGTTCTAATGCTTCTTAAAACGAGGTGTTGCATCTCATTCCTATGTTTCATGATAAGATATAACATTCATTGCGACGAGTTATGTATACCTCGCGTACACTTCAAATGAATGAAAATGCGACACTTCCTTGCTAGGAAATAGCGTTTGCAGATGTCTACGTATCGAAGCAATGGATTTGTAATGCTTCTTAAAACGCGATATCCCATCTCATTTCTATATTTCATGATAAGATATAATATTTATTGTGCAGTGTTATGTATACTTCGTATTCACTTCAAGAGAATGTAAATGCGACACTTCCTTGCTAGGAAATAGCGTTTGCAGATGTCTACGTAACGCAGCAATAGATTCCTAATGCTTTTTAAATCGCGATATCGCATCTCATTTCTATGTTTCATGACAAGATATAATATTCATTGCGAAGTGTCGCATATACCTTGCATACATTTCAAATGAATGTAAATGCTACACTACCTTGCTAGGAAATAGCGTTTGCAGATGTCTACGTATCGAAGCAATAGGGTTCTATTGCTTTTCAAGACGCGATATCGTATCACATTTCTATGTTTCATGATAAGATATAATATTCATTGCGAAGTGTCATGTATACCTCATATTCACTTCAAAAGATTAAAAATGCGACACTTCCTTGCTAGGAAGTAGCGTTTCCAGATATCTACGTATCGTAGGAATAGTGTTCTAATGCTTCTTAATGCGCGATATCGCATCTCATTTCTATGTTTCATGATAAGATATAATATTCATTGCGAAGTGTCATGTATACCTCGTATTCACTTCAAAAGAATGTAAATGCGACACTTCCTTGCTAGGAAATAGCGTTTGCAGATGCTGACGTATCGTAGCAATAGAGTTCTAATGCTTCTTAAAACGCGATATCGCATCTCATTTCTATGTTTCATGATAAGATATAATATTCATTGCGATGTGTCATGTATACCTTGTATTCACTGCAAAAGAATGTAAATGCGACACGTCCTTGCTAGGAAATAGCAACTCCAGATGACTGGGTATCGAAACAATAGAGTTCTAATGCTTCTTTAAACGAGATGTCGCACCTCATTTCTATGTTTCATGATGAGATATAATATTCATTGCGAAGTGTCATGTATACCTCGCATACACTTCGAATGAATGTAAATGCGAAACTTCCTTGCTAGGAATTAGCGTTTCCAGATATATACGTATCGTAGCAATAGAGTTCTAATGCTTCTTAAAACGCGATCTCGCATCTCATTTCTATGTTTCATTGTAAGATATAATACTCATTGTGGTGTGTCATGTATACTTCGTATTCACTTCAAAAGAATGTAAATGCGACACGTCCTTGCTAGGAAATAGCGTTTCCAGATGACTGGGTATCGAAACAATAGAGTTCTAATGCTTCTTTAAACGAGATGTCGCACATCATTTCTATGTTTCATGATGAGATATAATATCCATTGCGAAGTGTCATGTATACCTCGCATACACTTCGAATGAATGTAAATGCGACACTTCCTTGCTAGGAATTAGCGTTTCCAGATATATACTTATCGTAGCAATAGAGTTCTAATGCTTCTTAAAACGCGATATCGCACCTCATTTCTATCTTTTACGATAAGATATAGTATTCATTGCGGAGTGTCATGTATACCTCGTATTCCTTTCAAAAGATTGTAAATGCGACACTTCCTTGCTAGGAAGTAGCGTTTGCAGATGCCTACGTATCGAAGCAATAGTGTTCTAATGCTTCTTAAATCGCCATATAGCATCTCATTTCTATGTTTCGAGGTAAGATATAATATTCATTGCGGAGTGTTGTGCTTACCTCGTATTCACTTCAAAAGATTTTAAATGCTACACTTCCTTGCTAGGAAATAGCGTCTGCAGATGTCAATGTATCGTTGCAATAGTGTTCTAATGCTTCTCAAATCGCGATATCGCATTTCATTTCTATGTTTCGTGATAAGGTATAATATTCATTGTGGTGTGTCATGTATACCTCGCATTCACTTCAAAGGAATGTAAATGCGACACTTCCTTCCTAGGAAATAGCGTTTGTAGATGTCTACGTATCGTAGCAATAGAGATCTAATGCTTCTTAAAACGCGATATCGCGTCTATGTTTCATGATAAGATATAATATTTATTGCGAAGTGTCACTTATACCTCGCATAAACTTCAAATGAATGTAAATGCGACACTTCCTTGCTATTAAATAGCGTTTGCAGATGTCTTCGTATCGTCCCATTAGATTTCTAGTGCCCTTTTAAATCGCGATATCGCATCTCATTTCTATGTTTCATGACAAGATATAATATTCATTGTGGAGTGTTATGTATACCTCGTATTCACTTCAAAAGAATGGTAATGCGACACTTCCATGCTAGGAAATAGCGTTTGCAGATGTCTACGTATCGATGCAATAGAGTTCTGACGCTTCTTATATCGCGATATCGCATATCATTTCTTTGTTTCATGATAAGTTATAATATCCATTGCGAAGTGTCATGTTTACCTTTTATTCAATCCAAAAGAATGTATTTGCGACACTTCCATGCCACAAAATAGCGTTTGCAGGTGTCTACGTATCGTAGCTATAGAGTTCTTATACTTCTTAAATCGCGATATCGCATCTAATTTCTATGGTTCGTGATAAGGTATAATATTCATCGTTTAGTGTTATGAATATCTCGCATACACTTCAAATGAATGTAAATGCGATACTTCCTTGCTAGGAACTAGCGTTTGCAGATGCCTACGTGTCGAACTAATAGAGTTCTAATGCTCCTCAAAACGCGATATCGCATCTCATTTCCATGTTTCATGGTTAGATATAATATTAATTGCGGAGTGTCATGTGTACCTCGTATTCACTTAAAAAGTATGTAAATGCGACACATCCTTGCAAGGAAATAGCGTTTGAAGATGGTTACGTATCGAAGCAATAGAGTTCTAATGTTTCTTAAATCGCCATATCGCATCTCATTTCTGTGTTTCATGATAAGATATAATATTCATTGCGAAGTGTCATGTATACCTCGCATACACTTCAACTGAATGTAAATGCGACACTTCTTTTCTAGAAAATAGCGTCTGCAGATGTCTACGTATCGTAGCAATAGGGTTCTAATGCTTCTTAAAATGCGATATCGATCCTCATTCCTTGGTTTCATGATAAGATATAATATTCATTGTGGAGTGTTAAGTATACCTCGTATTCACTTCAAAAGAATGTAACTGCGACACTTCCTTGCTAGGAAATAGCGTTTGCAGTTATCTACGTATCGTCGCAATAGATTTCAAATGCTTCTTATAACGCCATAGCGCATTTCATTTCTATGTTTCATGATAAGATATAATATTCTTTGCGAAGTGTCATGTATACCTCGCATTCACTTCAAAAGAATGTAAATGCGACACTTCCTTGCTAGGATATAGCGATGTCAGATGTCTACGTACCGAAACAATAGAGCTATAATGCTTCTTAAAACGCGATATCGCAGCTCATTTCTTTGTTTCATGATAAGATATAATATTCATTGCGGAGTGTCATGTATACCTCGTTTTCACTTTAAAAGAATGTAAATGCGACACTTCCTTGCTAAGAAGTAGCGTTTGCAGATGTCTACGTATCGATGAAATAGAGTTCTAACGCTTCCTATATCGCGATATCGCATATCATTCCTATGTTGCATGATAAGATATAATATTCATTGCGAAGTGTCTTGTATACCTCGCATACACTTCAAATGAATTTAAATGCGACACTTCATTGCTAGGAAATAGCGTTGGCAGATGTCTACGTATCGAAGCAATAGAATTCTAATGCTTCTTAAATCGCCATATCGCATCTCATTTCTGTGTTTCATGATAAGTTATAATATTCATTGCGAAGTGTCATGTTTACCTCGTTTTCACTTCAAAAGAATGTAAATGCGACACTTCCTTGCTAAGAAGTAGCGTTTGCAGATGTCTACGTATCGTAGCATTGGAATTTTAATGCTTCTCCAAACGCGATATCGCATCTCATTTCCATGTTTCATGGTTAGACATAATATTAATTGCGAAGTGTCATGTGCACCGCGTATTCACTTAAAAAGAATGTATATGCGACACATCCTTGCTAGGAAATAGCGTTTGCAGATGTCTACTTATCGGAGCAATAGAGTTCTAATGCTTCTTATAACGCGATGTCGCAACTCATTTCTGTGTTTCATGATAAGTTATAATATTCATTGCGAAGTGTCATGTTTACCTTGTATTCAATCCAAAAGAATGTTTTTGCGACACTTCCATGCTTCGAAATAGCGTTTGCAGGTCTCTACGTATCGTAGCAATAGAGTTCTTATGCTTCTTGAATCGCGATATCGCATCTAATTTCTATGTTTCGTGATAAGGTACAATATTCATTGCGTAGTGGCATATATACCACGCATACACTTCAAATGAATGTAAATGCGACACTTCCTTGCTAGGAAATAGCGTTTACAGATGTCTACGTATCGAAGCAATAGAGTTCTAATGCTTCTTAAATCGCCATATCGCATCTCATTTCTGTGTTTCATGATAAGATATAATATTCATTGTGGAGTGTTATGTACACCTCGTATTCACTTCAAAAGATTGTAAATGCGACACTTCCTTGCTAGGAAATTGCTTTTGCAGATGTCTACGTATCGTAGCAAAGGATTTCTAATGCTTCTTAAAAGGCGAAAACGATCCTCATCTTTTGGTTTCATGATAAGATATAATATTCATTGTGGAGTGTTAAGTCTACTTCGTATTCACCTCAAAAGAATGTAAATGCGACACTTCCTTGCTAGGAAGTAGCGTTTGCAGACGTCTACGTATCAATGCAATAGAGTTCTAACGCTTCTTAAATCGCGATATCGCATATCATTTCTATGTTTCATGATAAGATATAATATTCATTGCGTAGTGGCATATATACCACGCATACACTTCAAATGAATGTAAATGCGACACTTCCTTTCTAGGAAATAGCGTTTCCAGAAGTCTACGTATCGAAGCAATAGAGTTTTAATGCTTCTTAAAACGAGTAATCGCATCTCACTTCTATGTTTCATGATAAGATATAATATTCATTGCGAAGAGTCACTTATACCTCGCATACACTTCAAATGAATGTAAATGCGACACTACCTTGCTAGGAAATAGCGATTGCAGATGCCTACGTTTCGAAGCAATAGAGTTCTAATGCTTCTTGGAACGGGATATCGCATCTCATTTCTATGTTTCATGATAAGATATAATATTAATTGCGAAGTGTCATGTATACCTTGTATTCACGTCAGAAGAATGTAAATGCGACACTTCCTTGCTAGGAAATAACCTTTGCAGATGTCTACGTATCGTAGCAATTGAGTTCTAATGCTTCTTAAAACGCGATATCACATCACATTTATATGTTTCATGATAAGGTATAATATTCATTGCGAAGTATCATGTATCCCTCTTATTCACTTCAAATGAATGTAAATGCGACACTTCCATGCTAGGAAATAGCGTTTGCAGATGTCTACGTATCGCAGCAATCGTGTTATATTGCTTCTCATAACGAGATATCGCATCTCATTTCCATGTTTCATGATAACATATAATATTCATTGCGAAGTGTTATGTATTCCTCGCATACACTTCAGATGAATGTAAATGCGACACTTCCTTGCTAGGAAGTAGCTATTGCAGATGTCTACGTATCGAAGCAATAGAGTTCCAATGCTTCTTAAAACGCGATATCACTTCACATTTATATGATTCACGATAAGATATAATATTCACTGTGGAGTGTTATTTATACCTCGTATTCACCTCAAAAGAATGTAAATGCGACACTTCCTTGCTAGGAAATAGCGTTTGCAGATTTCTGCGTATCGTAGCATTAGATTTCTGTTACATCCCAAAACGCGAAATCGCATCTCGTTTCTATGTTTCATGACAAGATATAATATTTATTGCGAAGTGTCACGTATACATCGCATACACCTCAAATGAATGTAAATGCGACACTTCCTTGCTAGGAAATAGCGTTCGCAGATGTCTACGTTTCGAAGCAATAGAGTTCTGATGCTTCTTGGAACGGGAAATCGCATCTCATTTCTATGTTTCATGATAAGATATAATATTAATTGCGAAGTGTCATGTATACCTTGTATTCACGTCAGAAGAATGTAAATGTGACACTTCCTTGCTAGGAAATAGCCTTTGCAGATGTCTACGTATCGTAGCAATTGAGTTCTAATGCTTCTTAAAACGCGACATCCCATCACATTTATATGTTTCATGATAAGGTATAATATTCATTGCGAAGTTTCATGTATCCCTCTTATTCACTTCAAATGAATGAAAATGCGACACTTCCATGCTAGGAAATAGCGTTTGCAGATGTCTACGTATCGCAGCAATCGTGTTATATTGCTTCTCATAACGAGATATCGCATCTCATTTCCATGTTTCATGATAACATATAATATTCATTGCGAAGTGTTATGTATTCCTCGCATACACTTCAGATGAATGTAAATGCGACACTTGCTTGCTAGGAAGTAGCTATTGCAGATGTCTACGTATCGAAGCAATAGAGTTACAATGCTTCTTAAAACGCGATATCACTTCACATTTCTATGTTACATGATAAGATATAATATTCATTGCGAAGTGTCTCGTATACCTCGCATTCACTTGAAATGAATGTAAATGCGACACATCCTTGCTTGGCAATAGCGTCTGCAGATATCTACATATCGTAGCAATAGAGACATAATGCTCCTTAAAACGCGATGTCGCATATCATTTCTACGTTTCATGATAAGGTATAATATTAATTGTGGAGTGTTATGTATACTTCGTATTCACTTCAGATGAATGTATATGCGACACTTCCTTGCTAGGAAATAGCGTTTGCAGATGTCTACGTAACGAAGCAATAGATTTCTAATGCTTCTTAAATGGCCATATCGCACCTCAATAATGCGTTTCATGATAAGTTATAATATTCATTGCGAAGTGTCATGTTTACCTCGCATACACTTCAAATGAATGTAAATACGACACTTCCTTTCTAGGAAATAGCGTTTGCAGATGTCTACGTATAGTAGCAATAGGGTTCTAATGCAATTTATATCGCGATATCGCATCACATTTCTAAGTTTCATGATTAGATATAATACTCATTGTGGAGTGTCATGTATATCTCGTATTCACATCAAAAGAATGTAAATGCGACACTTCCTTGCTAGGAAAATGCGTTTAAAAGATGTATACGTATCGAAGCAATAGAGTTGTAGTGATTCTTATATCGCCATATCGCATCTCATTTCTATGTTTCATAATAAGATATAATATTCATTGCGAAGTGTCATGTATACCTCGTATTCACTTAAAATGAATGTAAATGCGACGTTTCCTTGCTAGGGAATAGCGATTGCAAATGTCTCCGTATAGTAGCAATATAGTTCTAATGCTTCTTAAAACGAGGTGTTGCATCTCATTCCTATGTTTCATGATAAGATATAACATTCATTGCGACGAGTTATGTATACCTCGCGTACACTTCAAATGAATGAAAATGCGACACTTCCTTGCTAGGAAATAGCGTTTGCAGATGTCTACGTATCGAAGCAATGGATTTGTAATGCTTCTTAAAACGCGATATCCCATCTCATTTCTATATTTCATGATAAGATATAATATTCATTGTGCAGTGTTATGTATACCTCGTATTCCTTTCAAAAGATTGTAAATGCGACACTTCCTCGCTATTAAATAGCGTTTGCAGATGTCTACGTATCGTAGCATTACAGTTCTAATGCTTCTCAGAGCACGATATCGCATCTCATTTCTATGTTTCATGGTAAGATGTAATATTCATTGCGAAATGTCTTGTATACATCGCATACACTTCAAGTGAATGTAAATGCGACACTTCCTTGCTAGGAAATAGCGTTTGCAGATGTCTACGTATCGTGGCATTAGAGTTCTAAATCATCGCAAAGCGCGATATCGCATCTCATTTCTATGTTTCATGATAAGATATAATATTCATTGCGAAGTGTCTTGCATCCCACGCATACACTTCAAAAGAATATAAATGCGACACTTCCTTGCTAGGTAATAAACGATTGCAGATGTCTACGTATCGTAGCAATAAAGTTCGAATGCTTCTTAAATCGCGATATCGCATCTCATTTCTATGTTTCATGATAAGATACAATATTCATTGTGGAGTGTTATGTATACCTTGTATTCACTTCAAAGGAATGTAAATGCGACACTTCCTTGCTAGGAATTAGCGTCTGCAGGTGTCTACGTATCGAAGCAATGGAGTTCTAGTGCTTCTTAAAACGCGATATCGCATCTCAATTCTATGTGTCATGATAAGATATAATATTCATTGTGCTGTGTTATGTAGTCCCCGTATTCACATAAAAAGAATGTAAATACGACACTTCCTCGCTAGGAAATAGCGTCTGCAGATATCTACGTATCGTAGCAGTAGAGTTCTAATGCTTCTTAAAACGCGATATCGCATCTCATTTCTACGTTTCATGATAAGATTTAATATTCATTGTGGAGGGTTATGTATACCTCGTATTCACCTGAAAAGAATGTAAATGCGACACTTCCTTGCTAGGAAATAGCGTTTGCAGGTGTCTACTTATCCTATCAATTGAGTTCTAATGCTTCTCCAAACGCGATATCGCATCTCAATTCTATGTGTCATGATAAGATATAATATTCATTGTGGAGTGTTATGTATACCTCGCACTCACTTCAAAAGAATGTAAATGCGACTCATCCTTGCTTGGATATAGCGTTTGCATATGTACGTATCGAAGCAATAGTGTTCTAATGCTTCTTAAATCGTCATATCGCATCTCATTTCTATGTTTCGTATTAAGATATAACATTCATTGTGCAGTGTTATGTATACCTCGTATTCGCTTCAAAAGATTGTAAATGCGACACTTCCTTGATAGGAAATAGCTTTTGCAGATTTCTACGAATCGGAGCAATAGAATTCTAATGCTTCTTATATCGTCATATCGCATCTCATTTCTATGTTACACGATAAGATATAATATTCATTGCGAAGTTTCATGTGTTCCTCGTATTCACTTCAAATGAATGTAAATGCGACACTTCCTTTCTAGGAAATAGCGTTTGCAGATGTCTACGTATAGAAGCAAAAGAGTTCTAATGCTTCTTAAAACGAGATATCGCATCTCATTCCTATGTTTCATGGTAAGATATATTATTCATTGCGAAGTATCACATATACATCGGATACACTTCAAATGAATGTAAATGCGACACTTCCTTGCTAGGAAATAGCGTTTGCAGATGTCTACGTATCGAAGCAATAGGGTTCTAGTGCTTTTCAAGACGCGATATCGTATCCTTTTCTATGTTTCATGATAAGATATAATATTCATCGCGAAGTGTCATGTATACCTCGTATTCACTTCAAAAGAATGTAAACGCGTGACTTCCTTGCTAGGAAACAGCGTTAGCAGATGTCTACGTATCGTAGCAATAGTGTTCTAGTGCTTCTCAAAACGCGATATCGCATTCCATTTCTATGTTTCATGTTAAGATATAATATTCATTGCGAATTGTCATGTATACCTCGCATTCACTTCAGAAGAATGTAAATGCGACACTTCCTTGCTAGGAAATAGCGCTTGCAGATGGCTAGGTATCGTTGCAATAGATTTCTAATGCTTTTTAAATCGCGATATCGCATCTCATTCCTACGTTCCATGATAAGATGTAATATTCATTGTGGAGTGTCATGTATACTTCGTATTCACTTCAGAAGAACGTAAGTGCGACACTTCCTTGCTAGGAAGTAGCGTTTGCAGATGTCTACGTATCGAAGCAATACAGTTCTAATGCATCTTAAATCGCGATATTGCACCTCATTTCTATGTTTCATGGTAAGGTATAATATTCATTGTGGAGTGTTATGTATACCTCGTATTCACTTCAAAAGAATGTAAATGCCACACATCCTCGCTAAGAAATAGCGTTTGCAGATGTCTACGTATCGAAGCAATAGATTTCAAATGCATCTTAAGTCGCGATATCGCATCTCATGACAATGTTTCACGATAAGATATAATATTCACTGCGAAGTGTCATGTATACCTCGTATTCACTTCAAGAGAATGTAAATGCTACACTTCCTTGCTAGGAAATAGCGTTTACAGATGTCTACGTATCGAAGCAATAGAGTTCTAATGCTTCTTAAATCGCGATATCGCATCTCATTTCTATGTTTCATGAGAAGATATAATATTCATTGTGCAGTGATATGTATACCTCGCATACACTTCAAATGAATGTAAATGCGACACTTCCTTGCTAGGGAATAGCGGTTGCAGATGTCTACGTATCGTAGCATTAGAGATCTAATGCTACTCAAAACGCGATATCGCATCTCATTTCTATGTTTCATGATAAGATATAATATTCATTGCGAAGTGTATTGTATACCTCGCATACACTTCAAATGAATGTAAATGCGACAGTTCCTTGCTAGGAAGTAGCGATTGCAGATGTCTACGTATCGAAACAATAGAGTTCTAATGCTTCTTGAACCCGGATATCGCATCTCATTTCTATGTTTCATGATAAGATATGATATTAATTGCGAAGTGTCATGTGTACCTCGTATTCGCTTAAAAAGTATGTAAATGCGACACATCCTTGTAAGGAAATAGCGTATGCAGATGTCTACGTATCGTTGCAATAGAGTTCTCATGCTTCTTATATCGCAAGATCGAATCTCATATCTATGTTTCACGATAAGATATAATATTCATTGTGGAGTGTCATGTATACCTCGCATACACTTCAGATGTATGTAAATGCGACACTTCTTTCCTAGGAAGTAGCGTTTCCAGATTTCTACGTATCGAAACAATAGATTTCTAATGCTTCTTAAACCGCGACATCGCATCTCATTTCTGCGTTTCATGATAAGATATAATTTTCATTGTGCAGTGCTATGTATATCTCGTCTACACTTCAAATGAATGTAAATGCGACACTTCCCTCCTAGGAACTAGCGTTTGCAGATGTCTACGTATCGAGGCAATAGTGTGCTAATGCTTCTTAAAGCGCCATATCGCTCCACATTTCTATGTTTCATGATAAGATATAATATTCATTGCCAAGTGTCATGTATACCTTGTATTCCTTTCAAAAAAATGTAAGTGCGACACTTACATGCTAGCAAGTAGCGTTTGCAGATGTCTACGTATCGAGCAATAGGATTCTAATGCTTCTGAAATCGCAATATCGCATCTCATTTCTATGTTTCATGATAAGATATAATATACATCGTGCAGTGTTATGTATACCTCGTATACACTTCAAATGAATGTAAATGCGACACTTCCTTGCTAGGAACTAGCGTTTGCAGATGTCTACGTATCGAAGCAATAGAGTTCTAATGCTTCTTAAATCGCGACATAGCATTTCAATTCTGTGTTTCATGATAAGATGTAATATTCATTGCGAAGTGTCATGTATGCATCGCATACAGTTCAAATGAATGTGAATGCGACACTTCCTTGCTTGGAAATAGCGTTTGCAGATGTCTACGTATCGAAGCAATAGAGTTCTAATGCTTCTTGAATCGCGATGTCGCATCTTACTTCTACGTTTCATGATAAGATATAATATTCATTGTGCAGTGTTATGTATATCTCGTCTACACTTCAGATGAATGTAAATGCGACACTTCCTTGCTAGGAACTAGCGTTTACAGATGTCTACGTATCGAAGCTATAGAGTTCTGATGCTTCTTAAATTGCGATATCGCATCTCATTTCTATGTTTCGTGATAAGATATAATATTCATTCTGGAGTGTCATGTATACCACGTACTCACTTCAAAAGAATGTAAATGCGACACTTCCTTGCTAGGAAATATCGTTTGCAGATATCTACGTATCGAAGCACTAGAGTCCTAATGCTTCTTCAATCGCGAAATCGCATCTCATTTCTATGTTTCATGATAAGATATGATATTCATTGTGGAGTGTTATGTATACCTCGTATTCACTTCAAAAGAATGTAAATGCGACACTCCCTTGCTAGGAAATAGCGTCTCCAGATGTGTACGTATCGAAGTAATATATTTCTAATGCTTCTTGAATCGTTATATCGCATCTCATTTTGATGTTTCACGATAAGATATAATATTCATTGCGAAATGTTATGTATATCTCGTACTCACTTGAGAAGAATGTATGTGCGACACATCCTTGCTAGGAAATAGCATTTGCAGATGTCTACGTATCGAAGCAATAGGGTTCTAGTGCTTCTTAAAACGCGATATCGCATCTCACTTCTATGTGTCATGATAAGATATAATACTCATTACGAAGTGTTATGCATTCCTCGTCTAAACTTCAAATGAATGTAAATGCGTCACTTCCTTGCTAGGAAATAGCATTTGCCGATGTCTACGTATCGAAGCAATAGGGTTCTAGTGCTTCTTAAAACGCGATATCGCATCTCACTTCTATGTGTCATGATAAGATATAATACTCATTACGAAGTGTTATGCATTCCTCGTCTAAACTTCAAATGAATGTAAATGCGACACTTCCTTGCTAGGAAATAGCGTTTGCAGATGTCTACGTCTCGAAGCAGTAGAATTCTAGTGCTTCTTAAATCGCCATATCGCATCTCATTTGTATGTTTCATGATAAGATATAATATTCATTGTGGAGTGTTATGTATACCTCGTATTCATTTCAAAAGAATGTAAATCTGACTCTTCCTTGCTAGGAAATAGCGTTTGCAGACATCTACCTATCGTAGCAATAGAGTTGTAATGCTTCTTAAGTCGTGATATCGCATCTCATTTCTATGTTCCGTGATAAGATATAATATTCATTGCGAAGTGTTACGTATACCTCGTCTACACTTTAAAAGTATGTAAATGTCACACTTCATTGGTAGGAATCAGCGTTTTCAGATGTCCACGTGTCGAAGCAACAGAGTTCTAATGCTTTTTAAAACGAGATATCGCATCTCAATTCTATGTTTCATGATAAGTTATAATGTTCATTGCGAAGTGTCAGTTATTCCTCGTATTCACTTAAATTGAATGTAAATGCGACACTTCCTTGCTAGGAAATGTCCTTTGCAGATGTCTCCGTATCGAAGCATTAGGGTTCTAATGCTTCTTAAATCGCGATATCGCATCTCATACCTATGTTTCGTGATAAGGTATAATATTCATTGTGGAGTGTTATGTATACCCCGTATTCACTTCAAAAGAATGTAAATGCTACACTTCCTTGCTAGGAAATAGCGTTTGCAGATGTCTAGGTATCTTAGCAATAGAGTTCTAATGCTTCTTAAAAAGCGATATCGCTCCTCATTTCTATAATTCATGGTAAGATATAATATTCATTGTGAAGTGTTATGTATACCTCGTATTCACTTCAAAAGAATGTAAATGCGACACTTCCTTGCTAGTGTCACGTCCGGCGAAAGAATTTTTCGTTTATCCGGAGGCTTCACGACAGGAGCCTATTTATACGGTTTTCGCTCCGCGGGAACGCGTTACGACCGGGTCCGATATTTTTGGCTTACGCGACGCGGTAAAAACACTCGCGATATGATGGACAAGCCCTACCTTTCGCTGGCTTCAGTCTCTATACGCAGGTAGAATGTGCGTCGGGGGTCGTTGGTAGGTATCGATACAGCGATCTGTCGGTTGATGTTGACGGTGACTTTGATTAACTTCCAGCATAACGGGAAACAGCGGTCTGGATGCAGAGTAGATTCAGCCGAGACTGTGGATATTGCAGAGACGTTGGCTGCAGAGGCAGGCGAATCGGCGTTGATCGGCGTTTCGGAAAACTGTGACTGAACCGGAACGATGACGACAGGTTGCTGCGGTACGAGGACTCGGGGTGTATCTCCCAGGTATTCTCGAGCAAGTGAACGAATAAAATTCTTACGACCCGCGCGTCGTGTTCTTCGCGAACCGGATCCACGTTTCATTCACCCAGTTTTTCTGTACTTTCAGGCAATGTTCAGAAGGATAGGCGGCGGTCCGCTCTATCGCAACGTCGCAAAGCTGAGCTCTATACTCCTTCAAGGTGAACAAACGCAACCCAATTGTTGGAAGGAACACGTCGTAGAATTTGTAGATTAAGAATAATGTTTTAACGTAAGAACTAGTATATTAAGTTTAGATTTAGTAATTACTGGAATAGGAACTAGTAGAACTGGTAAAAGAACTTGTAGATTGGATTTAGTAACTAAAGTAAAATATATTCTAAGTTAAAATGTACAAAAGTGAAATTATTCTAAGTTAGAACTAGTAAAATGGAAATAGCAACGCGTAGCCTAGACCCCACATTGAGGCGGCTTGAGATGGAAGATCGATGTTAACTCTAGAAGCCCGAGGACTCGAATGTGTCTCTCGAGGCGCGTCTGGGACCTCCTCGGTTCGCGAGGCGCTACGGTCGCAGGCGCTCGTGGTAGGGTGCGCGCGGTCCAGCGAGTGGGGACTCGCTGCGCGTGGTGGGGCTAGCGGCTCGTGCCGATAGCCTGGGCGCATCTAGCGTCTAATCTTAGGAATAAGGACTTAGAATTACATGTGTGTTGCGGTGTGTTACAATTCGTGTCGAGTACTTATATCTATGAGTATTATAGACTTATTCTAGAAATAGTACGTAGGTTCCGGCAACGCAGATTCCCTGAACTGGAAAAGTCCCTATTGCGGCGACGGACTGCGGCTTCTTCTCTCTGTTGGGCGGAATTCCTGATGAGAGGGCGATAGGGTTGCTCGTAGATGCGAGCGAGACAGCGGACCTCGCAGGTACGTCTGAGTGCGTGCGGTCGTGCGCGCGCGAATCTGCTGATTGCCGATACTTCAGGCAAGTATTGCAGGTTGCCTGTCTCCAGGGGTCGATGCTGGAGGTTACGAGGATGCTGACGTATGTAATGGGTGGCAAGCGCTACGCCTGACGTCACACTAGGAAATAGCGCTGGCAGATGCCTACGTATCGAAGCATTAGAGTTCTAATGCATCTTAAATCGTGATATCGCATCTCATTTCTATGTTTCATGATAAGATATAATATTCATTGCGAAGTGTCATGTATACCTCGTATTCACTTCAAAAGAATGTAAATGCGACACTGCATTGCTAGGAGATAGCGTTTGCAGATGTCTACGTATCGAAACAATAGAGTTCTAAGGCTTCTTAAAACGGGACACCGCATCTCATTTCTATGTTTCATGATAGGATATAATATTAATTGCGAAGTGTCATGTATACCTCGTATTCACTTCAAATGAATGCAAATGCGACAATTCCTTCCTAGGAAATAGCGTTTCCAGATGTCTACGTATCGTAGCAATAGAGTTCTAACGCTTCTTAGAACGCGAAATCGCATCTCTTTTCTATGTTTCATGATAAGATATAATATTCATTGCGAAGTGTCATGTATACCTCGTGTTCACTTCAAATGAATGTAAATGCGATACTTCTTTGCTAGGAAATTGCGTTTGCAGATGTCTACGTATCGTAGCAATAGAGTTCTAATGTTTCTTAGAACGAGATATCGCATCTCATTTTTATGTTTCATGATAAGATATATTATTCATTGCGATGTGTCTTGTATACCTCGTATTCACTTCAAAGGAATGTAAATGCGACACTTCCTTGCTGGGAAGTAGCGTTTGCAGATGTCTACGTATCGCAGCAATAGAGTTCTAACGCTTCTTAAAACGAGATATCGTATCACATTTCTATGTTTCATGATAAGATATAATATTCATTGCGAAGTGTCATGTATACCTCATACTCACTTCAAAAGATTAAAAATGCGACACTTCCTTGCTAGGAAGTAGCGTTTCCAGATATCTACGTATCGTAGGAATAGTGTTCTAATGCTCCTTAAAGCGCGATATCGCATCTCATTTCTATGTTTCATGATAAGATATAATATTCATTGCGAAGTGTCATGTATAGTTCGTATTCACTTCAAAAGAATGTAAATGCGACACTTCCTTGCTAGGAAATGGCGTTTGCAGATGTCTCCGTATCGAAGCTAAAGAGTTCTAATGCTTCTCAAAACGCGATATCGCACCTCATTTCTATGTTTCATGATAAGATATAATATTTATTGCGAAATGCCAAGTATACCTCGCATACACTTCAAATGAATGTAAATGCGACACTTCGCTGCTAGGAAATAGCGCTTCCAGATGTCTAGGTATAGAAACAATAGAGTTCTAATGCTTCTTAAAGCTAGATGTCGCATCTCATTTCTATGTTTCATGATAAGATATAATATTCATTGCGAGGTGTTATGTATATCTCGTCTACACTTCAAATGAATGTAAAAGCGACACTTCCTTTCTAGGAAATTACGTTTCCATATGTCTACGTATCGAAGCAATAGAGTTCCAATGCTTCTTGAAACGCGATGTCGCATCTCATTTCTATGTTTCATGATAAGATATAACATTCATTGTGGAGTGTTATGTATACCTCGTAGACACTTCAAATGAATGTAAATGCGACAATTCCTTCCTAGGAAATAGCGTTTGCTGATGTCTACGTATCGTAGCAATAGAGTTCTAGTGCTTCTTAGAACACGATATCGCATCTTATTTCTATGTTTCATGATAAGTTATAATATTCATTGCGAAGTGTCATGTATACCTCGTACTCAATTCAAAAGAATGTATTTGCGACACTTCCATGCTTCGAAATAGCGTTTGCAGGTGTCTACGTATCGTAGCAACTGAGTTCTAATGCTTCTTAAATCGCGATATCGCATCTCATTCCTATGTTTCATGATAAGATACAGTATTCATTGTGCAGTGTTATGTATACCTCGTATTCGCTTCAAAAGAATGTAAGTGCGACACTTCCTTGCTAGGAGATAGCATTGTTAAATGATTACGTATCGTAGCAACAGAATTTCAATGCTTCTTAAAACGCAATATCGCATGTCATTTCTGTGTTCCATGATAAGATATAATATTCATTGCGAAATGCCATGTATACCTCGCATACACTTCAAATGCATGTAAATGCGACACTTCCTTGCTAGGAAATAGCGTTTCCAGATGTCTACGTATAGTGACAATAGTGTTATAATGCTTTTAAATCGCGATATCGCATCTCATTTCCATGTTTCGTGATAAAATATATAATATTCATTGTGGAGTGTTATGTATTCCTCGTCCACGCTTCAAATGAATGTAAATGCGACACTTCCTTTCTAGAAAATTACGCTTCCAGATTTCTACGTATCGAAGGAACAGAGTTCTAATGCATCTTGAAAAGTGATATCGCATCTCACTTCTATGTTTCATCGTAAGATAAAATAGTCATTGCGAAGTGTCACCTATACCTCGCATACACTTCAAATGAATATAAATGCGACACTTCATTGCTAGGAAATAGCGATTGCAGATGTCTACGTATCGCAGAAATAGTGTTCTGATGCTTCCTAAAACGCGATATCGCATCTCATTTCTATGTTTCATGATAAGATATAATTTTCATTGCGAAGTGTTATGTATACCGCGTATTCACTTCAAAAGAATGTAATTGCGACACTTCCTTCCTAGGGAATAGCGTCTGCAGATATCTACGCATCGTAGCAATACAGTTCTAATGTTTCGTTAAAGGAGATACAGCATCTCATTTCTAAGTCTTAGGGTAAGATATAATATTCATTGTGCAGTGTTATGTATATCTCGTCTACACTTCAAATGAATGTAAATGCGACACTTTCTTGCTAGGAAATAGCGTTTGCAGACGTCTACGTATAGAAGCAATGGAGTTCTAATGCTTCTTAAATCGCTATATCGCATCTCATTTCTATGTATCATGATACGACATAATATTCATTGTGGAGTGTTATGTATACCTCACATTCACTTCAAAAGAATGCAAATACGACACTTCTTTGCTAGGAAATAGCGATGGCAGGTGTCTTCGTATCGAAGCAAGAGAGTTCTAATGCTTCTCAAAACGCGATATCGCATCTCATTTCTTATGTTTCGTGATAAGATATAATATTCATCGCGAAGTGTCATGTATACCTCGTATTCACTTTAAAAGAATGTAAATGCGACTCTTCCTTGCTAGGAAATAGCCTTTGCAGACGTATACGTATCGAAGCAATATAGTTCTAATGCTTCTTAAATCGCGATATCGCATCTCATTTCTATCTTTCATGATAGGATATAATATCCATTGTGGAGTGTTATGTATACCTCGTATTCACATGAAAGGAATGTAAATGCGACACTTCCATGCTAGGAAGTAGCGTTTGCAGATGTCTACGTCTCGAAGCATTAAAGTTCCAATTCCTCTTAAAACGCGATATAGCATCTCATTTCTAGGTTTCATTATAAGATATAATATTCATTGCGAAGTGTCATGTATACCTCGTATTCACTTCAAGAGAATGTAAATGCGACACTTCTTTGCTAGGAAATAGCGTTTGCAGATATCTACGTATCGAAGCAATAGAGTCCTAATGCTTCTTAAATCGCGTTATCGCATGTCATTTCTATGTTCCATGATGAGATATGACATCATTGCGAAGTGTCTTGTATACCTCGCATACAGTTCAAATGAATGTAAATGCGACACTTCCTTCCTAGGAAATAGCGTTGGTAGATGTCTACGTATCGAAGCAATAGAGATCTACTGCTTCTTGAAACGCCATATCGCATCTCATTTCTATGTTTCATGATAAGATATAATATTAATTGCGAGTGTCATGTATACCTCGTACTCCAGCGTATATAGCGCAGATGTCTACGTATCGAAGCAATCGAGTTCTAATGCTTCTTAAATCGCGATATCGCATCTCATTTCTATGCTTCATGATAAGATATAATATTCATTGCGATTTGTCATGTATACCTTGTATTCACTGCAAAAGAATGTAAATGCGACACGTCCTTGCTTGGAAATAGCGTTTGCAGATGTCTACGTATCGTAGCAATAGAGTTCTAATGCTTCTTAATTCGCGACATCGCATCTCACTTATATGTTTCATGATAAGATATAGTATTCATTGCGAAGTGTCACTTATTCCTCGCATACGCTTTAAATGAATGTAAATGCGACACTTCAATGCTAGGAGAAAGCGTTTGCAGATGTCTACGTAACGAAGCAATAGAATTCTAATGCTTCTTAAAACGGGATATCGTATCTCATTTCTATGTTTCGTGATAAGGAATAATATTCATTTCGAAGTGTCATGTATACCTCGTATTCACTTCAAAAGATTGTAAATGCGACACTTCATGGCTAGATAGTAGCGTTTGCAGATATCTACGTATCGGATCAATAGAGTTCTAATGCTTCTTGAAACGAGATATCGCATCTCATTTCTATGCTTCATGATAAGATATAATATTTATTGTGGAATGTTATGTATTCCCCGTATTCACTTCAAAAGAATGTAAATGCGACACTTCCCTGCTATTAAATAGCGTTTGCAGATGACTGCGTATCGAAGTAATAGAGTGCTAATGCTTCTTATATCGCGTTAACGCATGTCATTTCTATGTTTCGTGATAAAGTATAATATTCATCGTGGATTGTTATGTATACGTCGTATTCACTTCAGAAGAATGTAAATGCGACACTTCCCTGCTATTAAATAGCGTTTGCAGATAACTGCGTATCGAAGTAATAGAGTGCTAATGCTTCTTATATCGCGTTAACGCATGTCATTTCTATGTTTCGTGATAAGGTATAATATTCATCGTGGAGTGTTATGTATACGTCGTATTCACTTAAAAAGTATGTAAATGCGACACTTCCTTGCTAGGAAATAGCGTTTCCAGATGTCTACGTATCGAAACAATAGAGATCTACTGCTTCTTAAATAGCGATATCCCAACTCATTTCTATATTTCGTGATAAGATATAATATTCATTGTGGATTGCTATGTATACCTCGTATTCGCTTCAAACTAATGTAAATGCGACACTTCCTTGCTAGGAAATAGCGTCTGAAGATGTCTAAGTATCGTAGCAATAGAGTTCTAATGATTCTCAAAACCCGATATCGCATCTCATTTCTATGTTTCATGATAAGATATAATACTCATTGCGAAGTGTCATGTATACCTCATATTCACTTCAAAAGAATGTAAATGCGACACTTCCTTGCTAGGAAATAGCGTTTGCAGATGTCTACGTATCGAGGCAATAGAGTTCTAATGCTTCTTCAATCGCGAAATCGCATCCCAATTCTATGTTTCATGATAAGATATAATATTGATTGCGAAGTGTCATGTATGCCTCGTATTCACTTCAAAAGAATGTAAGTGCGACACATCCTTGCTGGGAAATAGCGTTGCAGATGTCTACGTATCCAAGCAATAGAGTTCTAATGCTTCTTATAACGCGATATCGCATCTCATTTCTATGTCTCGTGATAAGATATAATATTCATTGCGAAGTGTTATGTATACCTCGTATTCACTTCAAACGAACGTATTTGGGACACTTCCTTGCTAGGAAATAGCGTTGCAGATGTCTACGTATCCAAGCAATAGAGTTCTAATGCTTCTTATAACGCGATATCGCATCTCATTTCTATGTCTCGTGATAAGATATAATATTCATTGCGAAGTGTTATGTATACCTCGTATTCACTTCAAACGAACGTATTTGGGACACTTCCTTGCTAGGAAATAGCGCTTGCAGATGTCTACGTAACTAAGCAATAGAGATCTAATGCTACTTAAAACGCGATATCGCATGTCATTTCTTTGTTTCATGATAAAATATAATATTCATTATGCAGTGTTATTATAACCTCGTATTCACTTCAAAAGAATGTAATTGCAACACTTCCTCGTCATTAAATACCATTTGCAGATGTCTACGTGTCGTAGCAATAGAGTTCTAATGCATCTTAAATCGCGATATCGCATCTCATTTCTATGTTTCATGATAAAATATAATATTTATTGTGGAATGTTATGTATTCCTCGTATTCACTTCAAAAGAATGTAAATGCGACACTTCCCTGCTATTAAATAGCGTTTGCAGATGACTGCGTATCGAAGTAATAGAGTGCTAATGCTTCTTATATCGCGTTAACGCATGTCATTTCTATGTTTCGTGATAAAGTATAATATTCATCGTGGATTGTTATGTATACGTCGTATTCACTTCAGAAGAATGTAAATGCGACACTTCCCTGCTATTAAATAGCGTTTGCAGATAACTGCGTATCGAAGTAATAGAGTGCTAATGCTTCTTATATCGCGTTAACGCATGTCATTTCTATGTTTCGTGATAAGGTATAATATTCATCGTGGAGTGTTATGTATACGTCGTATTCACTTAAAAAGTATGTAAATGCGACACTTCCTTGCTAGGAAATAGCGTTTCCAGATGTCTACGTATCGAAGCAATAGTGTTCCAATGCTTCTTAAAACGCGAAATCGCTCTTCATTTCTATGTTTCATGATAAGATATAATATTCATTGTGGAGTATTATATATACCTCGTTTTCACTTCAAAAGAATGCAACTGCGACACTTCCTTCCGAGGAAGTAGCGTTTGCAGATGTCTACGTATCGAAGCAATAGATTTCTAATGCTTCATAAACCGTGATATCGCTTCTCATTTCTATGTTCCATGGTTAGATATAATATTCATTGTGGAGTATTATATATACCTCGTTTTCACTTCAAAAGAATGTAACTGCGACACTTCCTTCCTAGGAAATAGCGTTTGCTGATGTCTACGTATCGAAGCAATAGAGTTCTAATGCTTCTTAAATCGCGATATCGCATCTCATTTCTATGTCTCACAATAAGATATGACATTCATTGCGAAGTGTCATGTGTACATGGCATACACTTCAAATGAATGTAAATGCGACACTTACTTGCTAGGAAATAGCGTTTCCAGGTGTCTACGTATCGAAGCAATAGAGTTCCTATGCTTCTTAAAACGCGAAATCGCTCTTCATTTCTATGTTTTATGATAAGATATAATATTCATTGTGGAGTATTATATATGCCTCGTTTTCACTTCAAAAGAATGCAACTGCGACACTTCCTTCCGAGGAAGTAGCGTTTGCAGATGTCTACGTATCGAAGCAATAGATTTCTAATGCTTCATAAATCGTGATATCGCTTCTCAATTCTATGCTCCATGATTAGATATAATATTCATTGTGGAAGATTATATATACCTCGTTTTCACTTCGAAAGAATGTAAATGCGACACTTCCTTGCTATTAAATAGCGTTTGCAGATGACTGCGTATCGAAGTAATAGAGTGCTAATGCTTCTTATATCGCGTTAACGCATGTCATTTCTATGTTTCGTGATAAGGTATAATATTCATCGTGGAGTGTTGTGTATACCTCGTATTCACTTAAAAAGTATGTAAATGCGACACTTCCTTGCTAGGAAATAGCGTTTCCAGATGTCTACGTATCGAAGCAATAGAGTTCCTATGCTTCTTAAAACGCGAAATCGCTCTTCATTTCTATGTTTCATGATAAGATATAATATTCATTGTGGAGTATTATATATGCCTCGTTTTCACTTCAAATGAATGCAACTGCGACACTTCCTTCCGAGGATGTAGCGTTTGCAGATGTCTACGTATCGAAGCAATAGATTTCTAATGCTTCATAAATCGTGATATCGCTTCTCATTTCTATGCTCCATGATTAGATATAATATTCATTGTGGAAGATTATATATACCTCGTTTTCACTTCAATAGAATGTAACTGCGACACTTCCTTCCTAGGAAGTAGCGTTTGCAGATGTCTACGTATCGAAGCAATAGATTTCTAATGCTTCATAAATCGCCATATCGCTTCTCATTTCTATGTTCCATGATCAGATATAATATTCATCGTGGAGTGTCATGTAATCCTCGTATTCTATTCAAAAGAATGTAAATGCGACACTTCCTTGCTAGGAAATATTGTTTGCAGATGTCAACGTATCGTAGCAATAGAGTTCTAAAGCTTCTTAAAACGCGATATCACATCACATTTCTATGTTTCATGACAAGATATAATATTTATTGCGAAGTGTCACGTATACATCGCATACACTTCAAATGAATGTAAAAGCGACACTTCCTTGCTAGGAAATAGCGTTTGCAGATTTCTGCGTATCGTAGCATTAGATATCTATTGCATCTCAAAACGCGATATCGCATCTCATTTCAATGGTCATGATAAGATATAATATTTATTGCGAAGTGTCAGGTATACATCGGATACACTTCAAATTAATGTAAATGCGACACTTCCTTGCTAGGAAATAGCGTCTGCAGATGTTTACGTATCGAAGCAACAGAGTTCTAATGCTTCTTAAAACGAGATATCGCATCTCATTTCTACGTTTTATGATAAGATATAATATTCATTGCGGAGTGTCATGTATACTTCGTATTCGCTTCAAAAGAATGTAAATACGACACTTCCATGCTACGAAATAGCGTCTGCAGATGTCTACGTATCGAAGCAATAGAGTTCTATTGCTTCTTAAATCGCCATATCGCATCTCATTTCTATGTTTCATGATAAGATATAATATTCATTGTGCACTGTTATGTATACCTCGTATTCACTTCAAAAGATTGTAAATGCGACACTTCCTTGCTAGGAAATAGCGTCTGCAGATGTCTACGTCTCGAAGCATTAGAGTTCTAATGCTTCTCAAAACGCGATATCGCATCTCATTAATATGTCTCGTGATAAGATATGATATTCATTGCGAAGTATTATGTATTCCTCGTCAACACTTCAAATGAATGTAAATGAGACACCTCCTTTCTAGGAAATAGCGTTTCCAGATGTCTGTGCATCGAAGCAATAGAGTTCTAATGCTCCTTAAACAGCGATATCGCATCTCTTTCCTATGTTTCTTGATAAGATATAATATTCATGTGAAGTGTTATGCGTACTTCGTATGCACCACAAAAGAATGTAAGTGCGACACTTCTTTCCTGGGAAATAGCGTTTGCAGATGTCTACGTATCGTAGCAATAGAGATCTAATGCTTCTTAAAGCGCGATATCGCATCTCATTAATATGTCTCGTGATAAGATATGATATTCATTGCGAAGTATTATGTATTCCTCGTCAACACTTCAAATGAATGTAAATGCGACACTTCCTTGCTAGGAAATAGCGATGTGAGACGTCTGCGTATCGAAGCAACAGAGTTCTAATGCTTCTTAAATCGCGATATCGCATCTCATTTCTATGTTTCATGATAAGATATAATATTCATTGTGCAGTGATATGCAGACCTCGTATTCGCTTCAAAAGAATGTAAATGCGACACTTCCTTGCTAGGAAATAGCGTTTGCAGATGTCTACGTATCGTAGCATTAGGGTTCTAATGCTTCTTAGATCGCGATATCGCATCTCATTTCTGTTTCATGATAAGATATAATATTCATTGTGGAATGATATGTATATCTCGCCTACACTTCAAAAGAATGTAAATGCAACACTTCCTTGCTAGGAAATAGCGTCTGCAGATGTCTACGTATCGTAGAGATAGAGTTCTAATTCTTCTTAAAACGCGATATCGCATCTCATTTGTATGTTTCATGATAAGATACAATATTGATTGCGAAGTGTCATGTATACCTAGTATTCACTTCAAAACAATGTAAATGCGACACTTGCTTGCTAGGAAATAGCGTTTGCAGATGTCTACGTATCGAAGCAATAGATTTCAAATGCATCGTAAATCGCGATATCGCATCTCATGACTATGTTTCATGATAAGATATAATATTCATTGTGCAGTGTTATGTATATCTCGTATTCACTTCAAAAGAATGATAATGCGCCACTTCCTTGCTAGGAAATTCGTATGCAGATGTCTATGTATCGTAGCAATAGGGTTCTAATTCTTCTTAAAACGTGATATGGCATCTCATTTCTATGTTTCATGATAAGATATAATATTCATTCTGCAGTGATATGTATATCTCGTCTACACTTCAAAAGAATGTAAATGCTACACTTCCTTGCTAGGAAATAGCGTTTGCAGATGTCTACGTATCGAAGCAATAGAGATCTAATGCTTCTTAAATCGCGATATCGCATCTCATGGCTATGTTTCATGATAAGATATAATATTCAGTGCGAAGTGTCATGTATACCTCGTATTCACTTCAAAAGAATGTAAATGCTACACTTCCTTGCTAGGAAATAGCGTTTGCAGGTGCCTACGTAACGAAGCAATAGATTTCTGATGCTGCTTAAATCGCGATATCGCATCTCATTTCTATGTTTCATGATAAGATATAATATTCATTGTTCAGTGTTATGTATACCTCGTATTCGCTTCAATAGAATGTAAATGCGACACTTCCTTGCTAGGAAATAGCGTTTGCAGATGTCCACGTATCGTAGCAAGAGAGTTCTAATGCTTCTTGAAACTCGATATCGCATCTCATTCCTATGCTTCATGATAAGCTATAATACTCATTGCGAAGTGTTACGTATACCTCGAATACACTTTAATGAACGTAAGTGCGACACTTCCTTGCTAGGAAGTAGCGTTTGCAGTTGTCTACGTATCGAAGCAACAGAGTACTGGTGCTTCTTAAATCGCAATATCGCATCTCAATTCTATGTTTCATGATAAGATATAATATTCATTGCGAAGTGTCATGTATTCCTCGTATTCACTTCAAAAGAATGTAAATGCGACAACTTCTTGCTAGGGAATAGCGTTTGCAGATGTCTACTTATCGTAGCAATAGGATTCTAATGCTTCTTAAATCGCGAAATCGCATCCCATATCTGTTTCGTGATAAGATGTAATATTCATTATGGAGTGTTATTTAAACCTTGTATGCACCTCAAAGGAATGTAAGTACAACACTTCCTTGCTAGAAAATAGCGTTCGCAGTAGCCTACGTATCGTAGCAATAGATTTCTAATGCTTCTTAAAACGCCGTAGCGCATCTCATTTATATGTTTCATGATAAGATATAATATTCATTGCGATGTGTCATGTGTACCTTGTATTCACTTCAAAAGAATGTAAATGCGACACTTCCTTGCTAGGAAATAGCGTTTCAAGATGACTAGGTATGGAAACAATAGAGTTCTAATGCTTCTTAAAACGAGATGTCGCACCTCATTTCTATGTTTCATTATAAGATATATTATTCATTGCGTAGTGTCATGTATACTTCGTTTTCACTTCAAAAGAATGTAAATGCGACACATCCTTGCAAGGAAGCAGCGTTGGCAGATGTCTACGTATCGAAGCAATAGTATTCCAATGCCTCTAAAATCGCGATATCGCATCTCATTTCTATGCTTCATGATAAGATATCATATTCATTGTAGAGTGTTGTGTATACCTCGTATTCACTTCAAAAGGGTGTAAATGCGACACTTCCTTACTAGGAAATAGTGTCTGCAGATGTCTACGTATCGAAGCAATAGATTTCTAATGCTGCTTATATCGCGATATCGCATCTCATTTCAATGTTTCATGATAAGATATAATATTCATTGTGCAGTGTTATCAATACCTCGTATTCACTTCAAATGAATTATCATTAAATATCATTTGCTGATGTCTACGTATCGAACCAATAGAATTATAATGCTTCTTATATCGTCATAACGCATCTCATTTCTATGATTCATGATAAGATATCATATTCATTGCGAAGTGTCATGTATACCACGTATTCCTTTCAATGGAATGTAATTGCGACACTTCCTTGCTAGGAAGTAGCGTTTGCAGAAGTCTACGTATCGGAGCAATAGAGATCTAGTGCTTCCTAAATCGCGATATCGCATCTCATTTCTATGTTTCATGATTAGATATAATATTCATTGTGGAGTATTATGTATACCTTGTATTTCTTTCAAAGGTATGTAAATGCCACACTTCCTTCCGAGGAAATAGCGTTTACAGATGACTACGTATCGAAATAATAGAGTTCTAATGCTTCGTAAAACGCGATATCGCATCTCATTTCTAGGTCTCATGATAAGATATAATATTCATTGTGCAGTGATATGTATACCACGCATTAACTACAAAAGAATGTAAATGCTACTCTTCCTCGCTAGGAAATAGCGATTGCAGATGTCTCCGTATCGAAGCAATAGAGTTCTAATGCTTCTTAAGACGCGAAATCGCATATCATTTCTATGTCTCATGATAATATATGATATTCATTGCGATGTGTCATGTATACCGTGTATTCACTTCAAAAGAGTGTAAATGCGACACTTCCTTGCTAGGAAATAGCGTTTCCAGATGTCTAGGTATCGAAACAATAAAGTTCTACTGCTTCTTAAATCGCGATATCGCATCTCATTTCTATGTTTCATGATAAGATATAATATTCATTGTAGCGTGTTATGTATACCTCGTATTCACTTCAAAAGAATGTAAATGCGACACTTCCTTGCTAGGAAATAGCGTTTGTAGATGTCTACGTATCATAGCAATAGAGTTCTAATGCTTCTTAAAACGCGAAATCGCTCCTCATTTCTATGTTTCATGATAAGATATAATATTCATTGTGGAGTGTTATGTATACCTCGTATTCACTTCAAAAGAATGTAAATGCGACACTTCCTTGCTAGGAAATAGCGTTTCCAGATGTCTACGTATCGAAATAATAGAGTTCTAATGCTTCCTAAAACGCCATATCGCATCTCATTTCTATGTTTTATGATAAGATATAATATTCATTGTGGAGTATTATGTATTCCTGGTATTCACTTCAAAAGTATGTCAATGCGACACTTCCTTTCGAGGAAATAGCGCTTGCAGGTGTCTGCGTGTCGTAGCATTAGAGTTCTAATGCTACTAAAAACGCGATATCGCATCTCATTTCTATGTCTCATGATAAGCTATAATATTCATTGCGAAGTGACATTTATACCTCGTATTCACTTCAAATGAATGTAAATGCGACACTTGCTTGCTAGGAAATAGCGTTTACAGATGTCTACGTATCGTAGCAATAGATTTCTAATGCCTCTTAAAACGCGATATAGTATCTCATTTCTATATCTCATGATAAGATATAATATTCAATGCGAAGAGTCATGTATACTTCGTATTCACTTCAAATGAATGTAAATGCGACTCTTCCTAGCTAGGAAATAGCGTTGGCAGATGTCTACGTATCGAAGCAAAGGAGTTCTAATGCTTCTTAAAACGAGATATCGCATCTCATTTCTATGTTTCATCATAAGATATAATATTCATTGCGCAGTGTCCTGTATTCCTCGCATATACTTCAAATAAATGTTAATGCGACACTTCCTTGCTAGGAATTAGCGTTTGCAGATGTCTACGAATCGAAGCAATAGATTTGTAATGCTTCTTAAATCGCGATATCGCATCTCACTTCTACGTTTCATGATAAGATATAATATACATTGTGCAGTATTATGTATATCTCGTCTACACTTCAATGAATATAAATGCGACACTTCCTTGCTAGGAAATAGCGTCTGCAGATATCTACGTATCGTAGCAATAGAGATCTAATGCTTCTTGAATCGCCATATCGCATCTCATTTCTATGTTTTACGATAAGATATACTATTCATTGCGGAGTGTCATGTATACCTCGTATTCTCTTCAAAAGAATGTAAATACGACACTTCCTTGCTAGTAAATAGCGTTTGCAGATGTCTACGTATCGTAACAATAGAGTTCTAATGCTTCTCGAAACGTGATATCGCATCACATTTCTATGTTACATGATCAGTTATAATATTCATTGCGGTGTATCATGTATACCACGTTTTGTCTTCAAAAGAATGTAAATGCGACACTTCCTTGCTAGGACATTGCGTTTGCAGATGTTAACGTATCGCAGCAATAGAGTTCAAATATTTCTTTATAACGCGATATCGCATCTCATTTCTATGTCTCATGATAAGATATAATACTCAATGCGAAGTGTTATGTATTCCTCGTCTACACTTCAAATGAATGTTAATGGGACACTTCCTTGCTAGGAAATAGCGTTTGCAGACGTCTACTTATCGAAGCAGTGGTGTTCTAATGCTTCTTGAAACGGAATATCGCATCTCATTTCTATGCTTCATGATAAGAAATAATATTCATTGCGAAGTTTCATGTATTTCTCGTATTCACTTCAAATGAATGTAAATGCGACACTTCCTTGCTAGGAAATAGCGCTTGCAGACGTCTACGTATCGAAGCAATAGTGTTCTAATGCTTCTGAAAACGAGATGTCGCATCTCATTTCTATATTTCATGATAAGATATAATATTCATTGCGAAGTGTCATGTATGCCTTGTATTCACTTCAAACGAATGTAAATGCGACACTTCCTTGCTAGGAAATAGCGTTTGCAGATCACTACGTTTCGAAGCAGTAGTGTTCTATTGCTTCTTCGAACGGGATATCGCATCTCATTTCTATGTTTCATGATAAGATATAACATTCATTGCGAATTGACATGCATACCTCGTATTCACTTAAAATGAATGTAAATGCTACACTTCCTTGCTAGGAAATAGCGTTTGCAGATGTCTAAGTATCGAAGCAATAGAGTTCTAATAGTTCTCAAAACGCAATATCGCATCCCATTTCTATGTTTCATGATAAGATATAATATTCATTGTGGAGTGTTATGTATACCTCGTATTCACTTTAAAAGAATGTAAATGCTACACTTCCTTGCTAGGAAATAGTGTTTGCTGATGTATACGTATCATAGCAATAGAGTTCTGATGCTTCTTAAAATGCGATGTCGCTCCTCATTTCTATGTTCCATGATAAGATATAATATTCATTGCGAAGTGTTATGTATTCCTCGCCTACACTTCAAAGGAATGTAAATGCGACACTTCCTTGCTAGGAAATATCGTTTGCAGATGTCTACGTATCGAAGCAATGGAGTTCTAATGCTTCTTAAAACGCGATATCGCATCTCATTTCTGTTTCATGATAAGATATAATATTCATTGCGAAGTGATATGTATACCGCGTCTACACTTCCAATGAATGTAAATGCCTCACTTCCTTCCTAGGAAACGCGTTTCCAGATGTCTACGTTTCGAAGCAATACAGTTCTAATGCTTCTTTAAAAGCGATATAGCATCTCAACTCTATGTTACATGATAAGACATAATATTCAATGCGAAGTGTTATGTATGTCTCGTCTACAATTCAAAAGAATGTAAATGCCACACTTCCTTCCTATGAAATAGCGTTTCCAACTGTTCAATTCATCGCTTTTCAATTCTATATTTCATGATAAGATGCAATATTCATTGCGAAGTGTTATGTGTAACTCGTCTATACGTCAAAAGAATGCAAATGCCACACTTCCATGCTAGGAAGTAGCGCACCCAGATCTCTAGGTATTGAAGCACTTTTGTTCTAATGCTTTTTAAAACGCGATATCGCATCTCATTCCTATGTTTCATGATAATATATAATATTCATTGTGCAATGTTATGTATACCTCGCATTCACTTCAAAAGAATGTAAATGCGACACTTCCTTGTTAGGAAATAGCGTTTGCAGACGTCTACGTATCGAAGCATTAAAGTTCTAATGCTTCTTGAAACGGGATATCGCATCTCATTTCTATGCTTCATGATAAGATGTAATATTCATTGCGAAGTTTCATGTATTCCGCGTATTCACTACAAATGAACGTAAATGCGACACTTCCTTGCTAGGAAATAGACTTTGCAGATGTCTACGTATCGTACCAAGCGTGTTATAATGCTTCTTAAAACGAGATATCGCATCTCATTTCTATGTTTCATGACAACATATAATATTCATTGCGAAGTGTTATGTATACCTCGCATACACTTCAAATGAATGTAAATGCGACACTTCCTTGCTAGGAAATAGAGTTTGCAGATGTCTACGTATCGTAGCAAGCGTGTTATAATGCTTCTTAAAACGAGATATCGCATCTCATTTCTATGTTTCATGACAACATATAATATTCATTGCGAAGTGTTATGTATACCTCGCATACACTTCAAATGAATGTAAATGCGACACTTCCTTGCTAGGAAATAGAGTTTGCAGATGTCTACGTATCGAAGCAATATAATACATATATAATGTATTATTAGCAAGCAATATATACATATATAATGCTTCTTAAATCGCCATATCGCATCTCATTTCTATGTTTTATGATAAGATATAATATTCATTGTGCAGTGTTATGTATACCACGTACTCACTTCAAAAGAATGTAAATGCGACACATCCTTGCTAGGAAATAGCGTCTGCAGATGTCTACGAATCGTAGCAATAGAGTTCTGATGCTACTTAAAACGCGATGTCGCATCTCATTTCTATGATTCAATATAAGATATATTATTCATTGCGTAGTGTCATGTATACTTCGTATTCACTTCAAAAGAACGTAAATGCGACACATCCTTGCAAGGAAGTAGCGTTTGCAGATGTCTACGTATCGAAGCAATAGTATTCCAATGCTTCTTAAATCGCGATATCGCACCTCAATTCTACGTTACATGATAAGATATAATATTCATTGCGCAGTGCTATGTATATCTCGTCTACACTTCAAATGAATGTAAATGCGACATTTCCTTGCTAGGATATAACGATGGCAGATGTCTACGTATCGAAGCAGCAGGGTTCTAATGCTTCTTGAAACGAGATATCGCATCTCATTTCCATGTTTCATGATAAGATACAATATTAATTTCCAAGTGTCATGTATACCTGGTATTCACTTCAGAAGAATGTAAGTGCTACACTTCCTTGCTAGGAAATAGCGTTTGCAGATGTCTACGTATCGTAGCAATGGGGTTCTATCGCTTCATAAACCGCGATATCGCATCTCATTTCTGTGTCATGATGAGATATAATATTCATTGCGAAGTGTCATGTATACCTCGTATTCACTTCAAAAGAATGTAAATGCGACACTTCCTTCCTAGGAAATAGCGTTAGCAGATGTCTACCTATCGAAGAAATAGAGTTCTAATGCTTCTTGAAACGGGATATCGCATCTCATTTCTACGTTTCATGATAAGATATAATATTCATTGTGCAGTGCTATGTATATCTCGTCTACACTTCAAATGACTGTAAATGCGACACTTCCCTCCTAGGAACTAGCGTTTGCAGATGTCTACGTATCGAGGCAATAGTGTGCTTATGCTTCTTAAAGCGCCATATCGCACCACATTTCTATGTTTCATGATAAGATATAATATTCATTGCCAAATGTCATGTATACCTCGTATTCCTTTCAAAAAAATGTAAGTGCGACACTTCCATGCTAGCAAGTAGCGTGTGCAGATGTCTACGTATCGAGCATTAGGATTCTAATGCTTCTGAAATCGCAATATCGCATCTCATTTCTATGTTTCATGATAAAATATACTATTCATCGTGGAGTGTTGTCATAACCTCGTTTTCACTTCAAAAGAATGAAAATGCGACACTCCCTCGCAAGGAAATAGCGTTTGCAGATTTCTGCGTATCGTAGCATTAGATTTCTATTGCATCTCAAAAGGCGATATCGCATCTCATTTCTATGTTTCATGATAAGATATAATATTCATTGCGAAGTTTCATGTATACCTTGTATTCATTTCAGTGGAATGTAAATGCGACTCTTCCCTGCTAGGAAATAGCGTTTGCAGTTGTCTACGTATCGTAGCAAGCGTGTCATAATGATTCTTAAAACGAGATATCGCATCTCATTTCTATGTATTATGATAACATATAATATTCATTGCGAAGTGTTATGTATACCTCGCATACACTTCAAATGAATGTAAATGCGACAATTCCTTGCTAGGAAAAAGCGTTTGCAGATGTCTTCGTATCGAAGCAATAGAATTCAAATGCTTCTTAAATCGTCATATCGCATCTCATTTCTACGTTTCATGATAAGATATAACTTTCATTGCGAAGTGTCAAGTATACCTCGCATTCCTTTCATAAGAATGTAAATGCGACACTTCCTTGCTAGGAAGTAGCAAGTAGGAAGTAGTGTTTGCAGATGCCTACATATCGAAGCAACAGTGTACTAATGCTTCTTAAATCGCCATAACTCATCGCATTTCTATTTTTCATGATCAGATATAATATTCATTGTGGATTGCTATGTATACACCGTATTCACTTCAAAAGAATATAAATGCGACACTTCCTTGCTAGGAAATAGCGTTTGCAGATGACTACGTATCAAACCAACAGAGTTCTAATGCTTCTTGAAAACGAGATATCGCATCTAATTTCTATGTTTCATAATAAGATATAATATTCACTGAGCATTGTTATGTATACCTCGTATTCGCTTCAAAAGAATGTAAATGTGCCACTTCCTTGCTAGGAAATATCGAATGCAGATGTCTGCGTATTGAAGCAATAGTGATCTAATGCTTCTTACATCGCGATATCGCTCCTCATTGCTATGTTTCATGGTAAGATATAATATTCATAGTGGAGTGCCATGTATACCTCTCATACCACACAAATGAATGTAAATGGGACACTTCCTTGCTAGGAAGTAGCGTTTGCAGATGTCTACGTATAGAAGCAATAGCGTTCTAATGCCTCTTAATACGCGATATCGTATCTCATTTCTATGTCTCATGATAAGACACAGTATTCATTGCGAAGTGTAATGTACTCCTCGTCAACGCTTCAAATCAATGTAAATACCACACATCCTTTCTAGGGAATTACGTTTCCACATATCTACGTATCGATGCAATAGTGTTCGAATGCTTCCTTAAACGCGATATCACATCTCAGTTCTAAGTTTCCAAATAAGATATAATATTCATTGCGAAGTATCATGTATACCTCGCATACACTTCAAATGAATGTAAATACGACACTTCCTTGCTAGAAAATAGCGTTTGCAGATGTCTACGTATCGAAACAATAGAATTCAAATGCTTCTTATATCGTCATATCTCATATCATTTCCACGTTTCATGATAAGATATAACTTTCATTGCGAAGTGTCATGTATACCTCGCATTCCTTTCAAAGGAATGTAAATGCGACAGTTCCTTGCTAGGAAGTAGCAAGTAGGAAGTAGTGTTTGCAGATGCCTACATATCGAAACAACAGAGTACTAATGCTTCTTAAATCGCCATAACGCATCTCATTTCTATTTTTCATAATAAGATATAATATTCACTGTGCATTGTTATGTATACCTCGTATTCGTTTCAAAAGAATGTAAATGCGACACTGCTTTGCAACGAAATAGCGTTTGCAGATGTCTACGTATCGAAGCAATAGAATTCTAACGCTTCTTAAATCGCGATATCGCATCTCATTTCAATGTTTCATGATAAGATATAATATTTATTGTGGAGTGTTATGTATACCTCGTATTCACTTCAAAGGAATGGAAATGCGACACTTCCTTGCTAGGAAAAAGGGTCTGCATATGTCTACGTATCGTAGCAATAGAGTTCTAATGCTTTCTTAAAACGCGATATCGCACCTCATTCCTATGTTTCATGATAAGATATAATATTCATTGCGGAGTGTCATGTGTACCTCGTTTTTACTTCAAAAGAATGTAAATGCGACACTTCCCTACTAGGAAGTAGCGTTTGCAGATGTCTACGTATCGATGCAATAGAGTTCTAACGCTTCTTAAATCGCGATATCGCATAACATTTCTATGTTTCATGATAAGATATAATATTCATTGCGTAGTGGCATGTATACCACGCATACACTTCAAAGGAATGTAAATGCGACACTTCCTCGCTAGGAAATAGCGTTTGCAGATGTTTAGGTATCGTAGCAATACAGGTCTAATGCTTGTTAAAACGCGATATCGAATCTCATTTCTATATTTCATGATAAGATATAATATTCATTTCGTAATGTCATGAATACCTCGCATACACTTCAAATGAATGTAAATGCGACACTTCCCTGCTGTTAAATAGCGTTTGCAGATGTCTACGCACCATAGCAATAGAGTTCTAAAGCTTCTTAAGACAAAATATCGCATCTCATTTCTATGTTTCATGATAAACTATAATATTCATTGCGAAGTGTCATGTATACCTCGAATTCACTTCAAAAGAATGTAAATGCGACACTTCATTGCTAGGAAATAGCGTTTGCAGATGTCTCCGTATCGAAGCAATAGAGTTCTAATGCTTCTTAAATCGCGATATCGCATTTCATCTATATGTTTCGTGATAGGGTATAACATTCATTTTGGAGTGTTATGTATACCCCGTATTCACTGCAAAATTATGTAAATGCGACACTTCCAGGCTATTAAATAGCGTTTGCAGATGTCTACGTATCGAAACAATAGTGTTATAATGCTCCTTAAGACAAGATTTCGCTTCTCATTTCTATGTTTCATGATAAGATATAATATTCATTGCGAAGTGTCATGTATACCTCGTATTCACTACAAAAGAATGTAAATGCGACACATCCATGCTAGGAAATAGCGTTTGCATATGTCTTCGTATCGCAGCAATAGTGTTCTAAAGCTTCTTAAAACAAGATATTGCATCTCATTTCTATGTTTCATGATAAGATATAATATTCATTGCGAAGTGTCATGTATACCTCGTATTCACTTCAAATGAATGTAAATGTGATACTTCATTGCTAGGAAATAGCGTTTGCAGATGTCTACGTATCGCAGAAATAGTGTTCTAATGCTTCTGAATACGAGATGTCGCATCTCATTTCTATGTACCCTGATAAGATATAATATTCATTGCGAAGTGTCATGTATACCTCGCAAACACTTCAATTGTATGTAAATGCGACACTTCCTTGCTAGGAAGTAGTGTCACTTCCTGGCGAACATATTATTCGTATCCCAGGAGGCTGAATGACACAAGCCTTTTAGTCGAGAATTCGGTCCGGTATAAAACGCGTATGACCGGGTTCGTCGATTCTGGCAAGACGCGGGCACCGTAAACAATCGCGAACGCGTATAAGGAGGGATTTTACTTACCTTTCGCTGATTTCCCTCTTCTGCTTTCAGATGTGGCGATCGTCGAGGGTCATTCTCGGGGGAGTAGTCGGCGTACGGCTGGCTGAAATCGGCGTTGTGACAGTGGAGCTGCGATGAATGTCGCCGTCCGTCGATGAACGAAGACTACTGGCGTTTCACCAACGTATTCCGCACGAGATAATGGGTTAAATTCTTCCTCCCGGCGCGAAGAGTTCGTTTATTGTTCAAGTTGTTACGAACTTGGAAGAATTTGTATTAAAATATAATTGAATTTAGAAATGGAGTTGGAATGAACTAGAACTCGATGTGGTAGAAAAATAATAAAGTATATTCTAAATCAAAGAGTACAGGAACAATTATTTCTAAGTATTAAGACTATGTTAACTATGAATTAGCAATTAGAACAAAGACTTTAGAACTAGGAACCTCATCGAGGCTGAGCAACGGCCCTAAGGCGCGACTTGGAAGAAACTTGGAATTGGAAGTGCCCGAAGGCGAGATAGAACTGTACCGTACTGACGGTATTGACTGACTGTGTCTCCCAATATGCGTCTGCGACCTCCTCGACTCTCGGAGCGCTTCGGTCGCGTGCGAACGTAGGTGGGAGTATGTGGACGCCCGAGTGGGGTCTCGGCGTTGCGTGGTGGGGTTAGCGGCGCATGCCGCTGAGGCGGTCGCGACCTCGCGCGTCGCGGGCTACTTAATTAGCGCAACTTATGAATATAGAGATACAAGTATGAAATTAGAAATTACGCCTTAAATGTAAAATGTGTGTTGTTTGTGTCGTTATAAAGTAGTGTCGTGTAAATTCTATGAGCTAGGAATACAGAGCTTAGAATATAGGAGTATATATATAATGTTAATTAATAAACTTAGAAATAGTATTTTGGGCATGGCAGATCTGGGATGATGAAATCGTAGAGTCCTTTGTACGGTGAGGGTTCCCGTCGTCGGATCTAGTGGAGGTTGAATCTCCTGGTACGTCCCTGGAGTGAGCGAGAGGGCGAGTTTCCCTGCAGGTAAGAGTGAGACGGTGGATGGCTCCTTGAGTGGGAGCGAGACAGCGCACATGGTCCTTGGTGCGAGCGAGATGGTGAGCACCTCTGCGGGTGCGAGTGAGACGGAGGGTATGTCCCCTGGAGTGAGAGAGACGGCGAGTTGCGCCTGGGTGTTGCCTGTGGTGCAGGCGCGTGAGAGTCGTTGCTGTGGTGCGTTGAGAGGGTGGCAGGCGGCACGCCTGACCTCACAGTAGCGTTTGCAGATATCTACGTATCGAAGCAGTAGAGTTCTAATGCTTCTCAAAACGCGATATCGCATCTCTTTTCTATGTTTCATGATGAGATATAATATTCATTGCGAATTGTCATGAGTACCTCGGATACACATCAAATGAATCTAAATGCGACACTTCCGTACTAGAAAGATGCGTTTGCAGATATCTACGTATCGAAGCAATAGAGTTCTAATGCTTCTTAAAACGCGATATCGCATCTCATTTCTATGTTTCATGATATGATATAATATTCATTGCGAATTGTCATGTATACCTCGCACACACTTCAAATGAATGTAAACCCGACACTTCCTTCCTAGAAAATTACGTTTCCAGATGTCTACGTATCGAAGCAAAAGAGTTCTAATGCTTCTTAAAACGCGATATCGCATCTCATTTCTATGTTTCATGATAAGATATAATATTCATTGCGAAGTGTTATGTATTCCTCGTCTACACTACAAATGAATGTAAATGCGACACTTCCTTGCTAGGAAATAGCGTTTCCAGATGTCTACGCATCGAAGCAATAGAGTTCTAATGCTTCTTGAAACGCGATATCGCATCTCATTTCTATGCTTCATGACAAGCTATAATACTAATTGCAAAGTGTTACGTATACCTCGTATACACTTGAATGAATGTAAGTGCGACACTTCCTTGCTAGGAAGTAGCGTTTGCAGTTGTCTACGTATCGAAGCAACAGAGTACTGGTGCTTCTTAAATCGCGATATCGCATCTCATTTCTATGTTTCATGATAAGATATAATATTCATTGCGAAGTGTCATGTATACCTCGTATTCACTTCAAAAGAATGTAAATGCGACACTTCCTTGCTAGGAAATAGCGTTTGCAGATGTCTACTTATCGAAGAAATGGAGTTTTATGCTTCTTTAACCCCGATATCGCATCTCATTTCTATGTTTCGTGATAAGATATAATATTCATTGTGGAGTGTTATGTATGAAGCGTATTTACTTCAAAAGAATGTAAATGCGGCACTTCCTTCCTAGGAAATAGCGTTTGCAGATGTCTACGTATCGTAGCAATAGAGTTCTAAAGCTTCTTAAAACGCGATATCGCATCTCATTTCTATGCTTCATGATAAGAAACAATATTAATTGCAAAGTGTTACGTATACCTCGTATACACTTCAATGAAAGTATGTGCGACACTTCCTTGCTGGGAAGTAGCGTTTGCAGTTGTCTACGTATCGAAGCAACAGAGTACTGGTGCTTCTTAAATCGCGATATCGCATCTCATTTCTATGTTTCATGATAAGATATAATATTCATTGCGAAGTGTCATGTATACCTCGTATTCACTTCATAAGAATGTAAATGCGACACTTCCTTGCTAGGAAATAGCGTTTGCAGATGTCTACTTATCGAAGAAATGGCGTTTTATGCTACTTAAATCACAATATCGCATCTCATTTCTATGTTTCACGATAAGATATAATATTCATTGTGGAGTATTATGTATACATCGTATTCACTTCAAATGAATGTAAAGGCGACACTTTCTTTCTACGAAATAGCGTGTCCACATGTCTACGTATCGTAGCAAAGGAGCGCTAATGTTTCCTAAAACGCGATATCGCATCTCATTTCTATGTTTCATGATAAGACGTAGTATTCATTGCGAAGTGTTATGTATACCTCGCATACACTTCCAATGAATGTAAATGCCAAACTTCCTTGCTAGGAAATAGCGTTTGCAGATGTCTACGTATCTTAGCAATAGTGTTCTAGTGCTACTTAAAACGCGATATCGCATCTCATTTCTGTGTTCCATGATAAGATATAATATTCATTGTGGAGTGTTATGACTACTTCGTATTCACCTCAAAAGAATGTAAATGCGACACTTCCCTGCTAGGAAATAGCGTTTGCAGAAGTCGAAACAATACAGTTCTAATGCTTCGTAAAACGAGATGTCGCATCTCATTTCTATGTTTCATGATAAGACGTAGTATTCATTGCGAAGTGTTATGTATACCTCGCATACACTTCCAATGAATGTAAATGCCAAACTTCCTTGCTAGGAAATAGCGTTTGCAGATGTCTACGTATCTTAGCAATAGTGTTCTAGTGCTACTTAAAACGCGATATCGCATCTCATTTCTGTGTTCCATGATAAGATATAATATTCATTGTGGAGTGTTATGACTACTTCGTATTCACCTCAAAAGAATGTAAATGCGACACTTCCCTGCTAGGAAATAGCGTTTGCAGAAGTCGAAACAATACAGTTCTAATGCTTCGTAAAACGAGATGTCGCATCTCATTTCTATGTTTCATGATAAGATATAATATTCATAGCGAAGTGTCACTTATACCTTGGATACACTTCAGGTGAATGTAAATGCGGCAGTTCCTTCCTAGGAAATAGCGTTTGCAGATGTCTCCGTATCGAAGCGATTGAGTTCTAATGCTTCTTAGAACGGGATATCGCATCTCATTTCTATGCTTCGTGATAAGATATAATATTCATTGCGAAGTGCCACTTATACCTCGCATACACTTCAAATGAGTGTAAATGCGACACTACCTTGCAAGGAAATAGCGATTGCAGATGCCTACGTATCGAACCAATAGAGTTCTAATGCTTCTTGGAACGGGATATCGCATCTCATTTCTATGCTTCATGATAAGATATAATATTAATTGCGAAGTGTCATGTATACCTTGTATTCACGTCAGAAGAATGTAAATGCGACACTTCCTTGCTAGGAAATAACGTTTGCAGATGTCTACGTATCGTAGCAATAGAGTTCCAATGCTTCTTAAAACGCGATATCAAATCACATTTCAATGTTTCACGATAAGATATAATATTCATTGTGGAGTGTTATTTATACCTCGTATTCACCTCAAAAGAATGTAAATGCGAAACTTCTTGCTAGGAAATAGCGTTTGCAGATTTCTGCGTATCGTAGCATTAGATTTCTGTTGCAACTCAAAACGCGATATCGCATTACATTTCTATGTTTCATGATAAGATATAATATTTATTGCGAAGTGTCACGTATATATCGCTACACATCAAATGAATGTAAATGCGACACTTCCTTGCTAGGAAATAGCGTTTGCTGATGTCTACGTATCGTGGCAATAGAGTTCTAATGCTTCTCAAAACGCGATATCGCATCACATTTCTATGTTTCATGAGAACATATAATAATCATTGCGAAGTATTATGTATACCTCGCATACACTTCAAATGAATGTAAATGCGACACTTCCTTGTTAGGAAATAGCGTTTGCAGATGTCTACGTATAGTAGCAGTAGAGTTCTAATGCTTCTCAAAACGCGATATCGAATCTCATTTCTATGTTTCATGATAAGATATAATATTCACTGCGAAGTTACATGTATACCTCGTATTCACTTCAAAAGAACGTAAATGCGACACTTCCTTGATAGGAAGTAGCGTTTGCAAATGTCCACGTATCGTAGCAATAGAGTTCTAACAATTCTTAATTCGCTATATCGCATCCCATTCCTATGTATCATGATAAGATATAATATTAATTGCGAAGTGTCATGTATACCTCGTATTCATTTCAAAAGAATGCAAATGCGACACTTCCTTGCTAGGAAATAGCGTTTGCATGAGTGTACGTATCGTAGCAATAGAGATCTAATGCTTCTCAAAACATGATATCGCATCTCATTTCTATGCTTTGTTATAAGATATAATATTCATTGTGCAATGTTATGTATACCTCGCATTCACTTCAAAAGTATATAAAAGCGACACTTCCTTGCTAGGAAATAGCGTTTGCAGATGTATACGTATCGAAGCAATAAAGTTCTAATGCATCTTATATCGCGATATCGCATCTCATATCTATGTTTCGTGATAATATATAATATTCGTTGTGCAATGTTATGTATACCTCGCATTCACTTCAAAAGTATATAAAAGCGACACTTCCTTGCTAGGAAATAGCGTTTGCAGATGTCTACGTATCGAAGCAATAAAGTTCTAATGCATCTTATATCGCGATATCGCATCTCAATTCTATGTTTCATGATAATATATAATATTCATTGTGCAATGTTATGTATACCTCGCACTCACTTCAAAAGAATGTAAATGCGACACGTCCTTGCCATGAAATAGCGTTTGTAGATGTCTAAGTATCATAGCAATAGCGTTCTAAAGCTTCTTAAAACGCGATATCACATCACATTTCTATGTTTCATGATAAGATATAATATTCATTGCGAAGTTTTCACGTATTCCTCGTATTCACTTCAAATGAATGTAAATGCGGCACTTCCTTCCTAGGAAATAGCGTTTGCAGATGTCTACGTATCGTAGCAAGCGTGTTATAATGCTACTTAAAACGAGATATCGCATCTCATTTCTATGTTTCATGAGAACATATAATAATCATTGCGAAGTATTCTGTATACCTTGCATACACTTCAAATGAATGTAAATGCGATACTTCCTTGGTAGGAAATAGCGTTTGCAGATGTCTACGTATAGTAGCAATAGAGTTCTAATGCTTCTCAAAACGCGATATCGAATCTCATTTCTATGTTTCATGATAAGATATAATATTCACTGCGAAGTTACATGTATACCTCGTATTCACTTCAAAAGAACGAAAATGCGACACTTCCTTGCTAGGAAATAGCGTTTGCAAATGTCAACGTATCGTAGCAATCGTGTTATATTGCTTCTCATAACGAGAGATCGCATCTCATTTCTCTGTTTCATGATAACATATAATATTCATTGCGAAGTGTTATGTATTCCTCGCATACACTTCAAATGAATGTAAATACGACACTTCCTTGCTAGGAAGTAGCTATTGCAGCTGTCTACGTATCGAAGCAATAGAGTTCCAATGCTTCTTAAAACGCGATATCAAATCACATTTCTATGTTTCACGATAAGATATAATATTCATTGTGGAGTGTTATTTATACCTCGCATTCACTTCAAAAGAATGTAAATGCGACACTTCCTGGCTAGGAAATAGCGTTTGCAGATGCCTACGTATCGCAGAAATAGTGTTCTAATGCTTCTTAAAATGCGATATCGCATCTCATTCCTATGTTTCATGATGAGATATAATATTCATTGCCAATTGTCATGTATACCTCGTATTCACTTCAAAAGGATGTAAATGCGACACTTCCTTGCTAGGAAATAGCTTCTGCAGATGTCCACGTATCGTAGCAACAGAGTTCTAATGCTTTTTAGATCGCTATATATCACCTCATTTCTAAGTTTCATGATAAGATATAATATTCATTGCGAACTGTTATGTATTTCTCGTCTACACTTCAAATCAATGTAAATACGACAGTTCCTTGGCAGAAAATGGCGAATGTAGATGTCTACGAATCGAAGCAATAGAGTTCTAGTGCTTCTTAAAACGGGATATCGCATCCCATTTATATGTCTCATGATAAGAAATAATAGCCACTGCGAAGTGTCATGTATAGCTCGTATTCACTTCAATAGAATGTAAATGCGGCACTTCTATGATAGGAAGTAGCGTTCGCAGATGTCTACCTATCGAAGTAATAGAGTTCTATTGCTTCTCAAAACACAAAATCGCATCTCATTTCTATGTTTCATGACAAGATATAATGTTCATTGCGGAGGGTTATGTATATCTCGTCTATACTTAAAAAGAATGTAAATGCGACACTTCCTTGCTAGGAAATAGCGTTTGCAGATTACTACGTATCGTAGCAACAGAGTTCTAACGCTACTTAAAACGCGATATCGCATCTCATTTCTATGTTTCATGATAAGATATAATATTCATTGCGAAGTGGCATGTATACCTCGTATTCGCTTCAAAATAATGCAAACGCGGCACTTCTTTGCTGGGAAATAACGTTTGCACATGTCTACGTATCGAAGCAACAGATTTCTAATGCTTCTTAAATCGCGATATAGCAACTCACTTCTACGTTTCATGATAAGATATAATATTCATTGTGCAGTGCTATGTATATCTCGTCTACACTTCAAATGAATGTAAATGCGACACTTCCCTCCTAGGAACTAGCGTTTGCAGATGTCTACGTATCGAGGCAATAGTGTGCTAATGCTTCTTAAAGCGCCATATCGCACCACATTTCTATGTTTCATGATAAGATATAATATTCATTGCCAAATGTCATGTATACCTCGTATTCCTTTCAAAAAAATGTAAGTGCGACACTTCCATGCTAGTAAGTAGCGCGTGCAGATGTCTACGTATCGAGCATTAGGATTCTAATGCTTCTGAAATCGCAATATCGCATCTCATTTCTATGTTTCATGATAAGATATAATATACATCGTGCAGTGTTATGTATACCTCGTATACACTTTAAATGAATGTAAATGCGACACTTCCTTGCTAGGATGTAGCGTTTGCAATTGTCTACGTAAGAAGCAATAGAGTTCTAGTGCTTCTCAAAACGCGATATCGCATCCCATTTCTATGTTTCATGATAATATATAATATTCATTGTGGAGTGTTATGTATACCTCCTATTCACTTCAAAGGAATGTAAATGCGACACTTCCTTGCTAGGAAATAGCGTCTGCAGATATCTACGTATCGTAGCAATAGAGTTCTAATGCTGCATAAAACGCGATATCGCATCTCATTTCTATGTATCATGATAGGATATAATATTCATTGTGCAGTGTTATGTATACCTCGCATTCACTTCAAATGATTGTAAATGCGACACTTCCTTGCTAGGATATAGAGATGGCAGATGTCTACGTATCGAAGCAACAGAGGTCTAATGCTTCTTAAAACGAGATATCGCATCACATTTCTATGTTTTACGATAAGATATAATATTGATTGCGAAGTGTCACGTATACCTCGTATTCACTTCAAAATAATGTAAATGCGACACTTCCTTGCTAGGAAATAGCGTTTGCAGATGTCTCCGTATCGTAGCATTGGATTTCTAATGCTTCTCAAAACGCGATATCGCATCTCATTTCTATGTTTCATGATAAGATATAATATTCATTGCGAAATGTCCTGTATACCACGCATACACTTCAAATGAATGTAAATGCGACTCTTCCTTGCTAGGAAGTAGCGTTTGCAGATGTCTACGTATCGAAGCAATAGATTTCTAATGCTTCTTAAATCGCGATATTGCAACACACTTCTACGTTTCATGATAAGATATAATATTCATTGTGCAGTGCTCTGTATATCTCGTCTACACTTCAAATGAATGTAAATGCGACACTTCCCTCCTAGGAACTAGCGTTTGCAGATGTCTACGTATCGTGGCAATAGTGTGCTAATGCTTCTTAAAGCGACATATCGCACCACACTTCTATGTTTCATGACAAGATATAATATACATTGCCAAGTGTCATGTACACCTCGTATTCCTTTCAAAAAAATGTAAGTGCGACACTTCCATGCTAGCAAGTAGCGTTTGCAGATGTCTACGTATCGAGCAATAGGATTCTAATGCTTCTGAAATCGCAATATCGCATCTCATTTCTATGTTTCATGATAAGATATAATATATATCGTGCAGTGTTATTTATACCTCGTATACACTTTAAATGAATGTAAATGCGACACTTCCTTGCTAGGATATAGAGATGGCAGATGTCTACGTATCGAAACAATAGAGTTCTAATGCTTAAAACGGGACACCGCATGTCATTTCTATGTTTCATGATAAGATATAATATTCATTGCGATGTGTCATGTATACCTTGCATACACTTCAAATGAATGTAAATGAGACACTTCCTTGCTAGGAAATAGCGTTGGCAGATGTCTACGTATCGCAGCACTAGAGTTCTAATGCCTCTTAAAACGCGATATCGCATCACATTTCTATGTTTCATGATAGGATATAATACTCATTGCGAAGTGTCACATATACCTCGCATACACTTCAAATGAATGTAAATGTGACACTTCCTTGTTAGGAAATAGCGTTTGCAGATTTCTACGAATCGGAGCAATAGAATTCTAATGCTTCTTATATCGTCATATCGCATCTCATTTCTACGTTACATGATAAGATATAATATTCATTGCGAAGTTTCATGTGTTCCTCGTATTCACTTCAAAAGAATGTAAATGCGACACTTCCTTGATAGGAAATAGCGTTTGCAGATTTCTACGAATCGGAGCATTAGAATTCTAATGCTTCTTATATCGTCATATCGCACCACATTTCTATGTTACATGATAAGATATAATATTCATTGCGAAGTTTCATGTGTTCCTCGTATTCGCTTCAAATGAATGTAAATGCGACACTTCCTTTCTAGGAAATAGCGTTTTCAGATGTCTACGTATCGTAGCAATAGTGTTCTGATGCTTCCTAAAACGCGATATCGCATCTCATTTCTGTGTTTCATGATAAGATATGATATTCATTGCCAAGTGGCATGTATACCTCGCATACACTTCAAATGAATGTAAATGCGACACTTCCTTGCTAGGAAATAGCGTTTGCAGTTGTCTACGTGTCGAAGCAATGGAGATCTAATGCTTCTTAAAACGCGCCTTCGCATCTCATTTCTATGTTTCATGATAAGGTATAATATTCATTGTGAAGTGACATGCATACCTCGTATTCACTTCAAAAGAATGTAAATGCGACACTTCCTTGCTAGGACGTTGCGTTTGCAGATGTCTACGTATCGATGCAGTAGAGTTCTAATGCTTCTTATACGAGCTTTTGCATCACATTTCTACGGTTCATGATAAGATATAATATTCATTGCGAAGTGACGTGCATACCTCGTATTCACTTCAAAAGAATGTAAATGCAACACTTCCTTGCTAGAAAGTAGCGTTTGCAGATGTCTAGGTATCGAATCAATAGAGTTCTAAAGCTTCTTAAACGAGCTTTCGCATCTCATTTCTATGTTTCATGATAATATATAATATTCATTCTGCAATGTTATGTATAACTCGCATTCACTTCAAAAGAATATAAATGCGACTCTTCCTTCCAAGGAAATAGCGTTTGCAGATTTCTACATATCGTAGCAATAGAGTTCTAATGCTTCTCAAAACACGATATCGCATCTCATTTCTATGTTTCATGATAAGATATAATATTCATTGCGAAGTTTCATGTGTTCCTCGTATTCACTTCAAAAGAATGTAAATGCGACACTTCCTTGATAGGAAATAGCGTTTGCAGATTTCTACGAATCGGAGCATTAGAATTCTAATGCTTCTTATATCGTCATATCGCACCACATTTCTATGTTACATGATACGATATAATATTCATTGCGAAGTTTCATGTGTTCCTCGTATTCGCTTCAAATGAATGTAAATGCGACACTTCCTTTCTAGGAAATAGCGTTTTCAGATGTCTACGTATCGTAGCAATAGTGTTCTGATGCTTCCTAAAACGCGATATCGCATCTCATTTCTGTGTTTCATGATAAGATATGATATTCATTGCCAAGTGGCATGTATACCTCGCATACACTTCAAATGAATGTAAATGCGACACTTCCTTGCTAGGAAATAGCGTTTGCAGTTGTCTACGTGTCGAAGCAATGGAGATCTAATGCTTCTTAAAACGCGCCTTCGCATCTCATTTCTATGTTTCATGATAAGGTATAATATTCATTGTGAAGTGACATGCATACCTCGTATTCACTTCAAAAGAATGTAAATGCGACACTTCCTTGCTAGGACGTTGCGTTTGCAGATGTCTACGTATCGATGCAGTAGAGTTCTAATGCTTCTTATACGAGCTTTTGCATCACATTTCTACGGTTCATGATAAGATATAATATTCATTGCGAAGTGACGTGCATACCTCGTATTCACTTCAAAAGAATGTAAATGCAACACTTCCTTGCTAGAAAATAGCGTTTGCAGATGTCTAGGTATCGAATCAATAGAGTTCTAAAGCTTCTTAAACGAGCTTTCGCATCTCATTTCTATGTTTCATGATAATATATAATATTCATTCTGCAATGTTATGTATAACTCGCATTCACTTCAAAAGAATATAAATGCGACTCTTCCTTCCAAGGAAATAGCGTTTGCAGATTTCTACATATCGTAGCAATAGAGTTCTAATGCTTCTCAAAACACGATATCGCATCTCATTTCTATGTTTCATGATAAGATATAATATTCATTGCGAAGTTTCATGTATTCCTCGTATTCACTTCAAATGAATGTAAATGCGACACTTCCTTGCTAGGAAATAGCTTTTGCAGATGTTTATGTATCGAAGCAATAAAGTTCTAATGCATCTTAAATCGTGATATCGCATCTCATTTCGATGTTTGATGATAACATATAATATTCATTGCGCAATGTTATGTATACCTCGCATTCACTTCAAAAGAATGTAAATGCGACACGTCCTTGCTATGAAATAGCGTTTGTAGATGTCTACGTAACGTAGCAATAGAGTTCTAAAGCTTCATAAAACGCGATATCACATCACATTTCTATGTTTCATGATAAGATATAATATTCATAGCGAAGTTTTCACGTATTCCTCGTATTCACTTCAAATGAATGTAAATGCGGCACTTCCTTCCTAGGAAATAGCGTTTGCAGATGTCTACGTATCGTTGCAAGTGTGTTATAATGCTACTTAAAACGAGATATCGCATCTCATTTCTATGTTTCATGAGAACATATAATATTCATTGCGAAGTATTATGTATACCTCGCATACACTTCAAATGAATGTAAATGCGACACTTCCTTGCTAGGAAATAGCGTTGGCAGATATCTACGTATCGTAGCATTAGAGTTCTAATGCTTCCCAAAACGCGATATTGCATCTCATTTCTATGTGTCATGATAAGATATAAAATCCATTACGAAGTGTTATGTATTCCTCTTCTACACTTCAAATTAATGTAAATGCGACACTTCCTTTCTAGGAAATTACGTTTCCAGATGTCTACGTATCGAAGCAATATAGTCCTAATGCTTCTTAAAACGCGATATCGCATTTCATTTTTATGTTTCGTTATATGGTATAAAATTCATTGTGGATTGTTATGTATACCTCGTATTCACTTCAATGGAATGTAAATGCGACACTACCTTGCTATTGAATAGCGTTTCCAGATGCATACGTATCGTAGCAATAGAGTTCTAATGCTTCGTAAAAAGCGATATCGCATCTCATTTCTATGTTCATGATAAGATAAAATATTCATTGCGAATTGTCACTTATACCACGCATACACTTCAAATGAGTGTAAATGCGTCACTTCCTTGCTAGGAAATAGCGTTTGTAGATGTCTTCGTATCGAAGGAATAGAGTTATAGTGCTCCATAAAACGAGATATCTCATCTCATTTCGATGTTTCATGATAAGATATAATATTCATTGCGGTGTTAAGTATACCTCGTATACACTTCAAATGAATGTAAGTGCGACACATCCTTGCTAGGAATTAGCGTTCGCAGTAGTCTACGTATCGAAGCAATAGTGTTCTGATGCTTCTTAAATCGCGATATCGTATCTCATATCTATGGTTCATGATAAGATATAATATTCATTGCGCGGTGTCATGTGTACCTCGCGCACACATCAAATGAATTTAAATGCGACACTTCCTTTCTAGAATATTACGTTTCCAGCTGTCTACGTATCGAAGCAATAGAGTTCGAATGCTTCTGAAAACGCGATATCGCATCTCATTTCAATGTTTCATGTTAAGATATAATATTCATTACGAAGTGTTATGTTTTCCTCGTCTACACTACAAATGAATGTAAATGCGACACTTCCATGCTTGAAAATAACGTTTGCACATGTCTACGTATCGAAGCCATAGAGTTCTAATGCTTCTTAAAACGCGATATCGCATCCCATTTCTATGTATCATGATATGATATAATATTCATTACGAAGTTTTATGTATTCCTCGTCTACACTTCAAAAGAATATAAATGCGACACTTCCTTGCTAGGAAATAGCGTTTCCAAATGTCTACGTATCGAAAAAATAGGTTTCTAATGCTTCTTAAAACGAGATGACGTATTTCATTACTATGTTTCGTAATAAGGTATAATATTAATTGCGAAGAGTCATGTATACCTCGTATTCACTTCAAAAGAATGTAAATGCGACATATCGTTTCTAGGAAATAGCATTTGCAGGTGTCTACGAATTGTAGCAATATATTTCTAATGCTTCTTAAAACGCGATATCGCATTTCATTTCTATGTTTCGTTATATGGTATAAAATTCATTGTGGATTGTTATGTATACCTCGTATTCACTTCAATGGAATGTAAATGCATCACTTCCTTGCTAGGAAATAGCGTTTGTAGTTGTCTACGTATCGGAGGAATAGAGTTCTAGTGCTTTTTAAAACGCGATATCGCATTTCAATTCAATGTTTCATGTTTAGATATAATATTCATTACGAAGTGTTATGTGTTCCTCGCATACACTTCAAATGAATGTAAATGCGACACTTCCTTGCTAGGAAATAGCGTTTGCAGATGTCTACGTATCGTAGAATTAGAATTCTAATGCTTCTTTAAACGCGATATCGCATCTCATTTCTATGTCTCATGATTAGATATAATATTCATTGCGAAGTGTTATTTATACCTCGTATTCCTTTCACAAGAATGTAAATGCAACCCTTCCTTGCGAGGAAATAGTGTTTGCAGGTTTCTACGTATCGATGCAATAGAGTTCTGATTCTTCTTAAAACGCGATATAGCATCTCATTCCTATGTCTCATGATTAGATATAATATTCATTGCGAAGTGTCATGTATTTCTCGGCAACGCTTCAAATGAATGTAAATGCGACTCTTCCATGCTAGGAAATAGCGATTGCAGATGTCTACGTATCGTAGCAATAGAGATCTAATGCTTCCAAAACCGCGATATCGCATCTCATTTCTATGTTTCATGATAGTATATAATATTCATTGCGAAGTGTGATGTATACCTCGCATACACTTCAAGTGAATGTAAATGCGACACTTCCTTGCTAAGAAATAGCGTTTGCAGATGTCTACGTATCTAAGCAATAGAGTTCTAATGCTTCTTAAATCGCGATATCGCATCTCATTTCTATGTTTCATTATAAGATATAATATTAATTAGCAAGTGTCATGTACACCTCGCATACTCTTCAAATGAATGTAAATGCGACACTTCCGTGCGAGGAAATAGCGTTTGCAGAAGTCTACCTATCGAAGCAATAGAGTTCTAATGCTTCTTAAATCGCAAAATCGCATCTCATTTCTATGTTTCATGATAAGATATAATATACATAGTGCACTGTTATGTATACCTCGTATTTACTTCAAAAGAATGAAAATGCGACATTTCCTTGCTAGGAAGTAGCGCTTTCAGTTGTCTACGTATCGAAGCAATAGTGTTCTAATGCATCTTAAATCGCGATATCGCATCTGATTTCTATGTTTCATCATAAGATATAATATTCATTGTGTAGTGTTATGTATACCTCGTATTCACTTCAAAAGAATGTAAGTGCGACGCTTCCTTGCTATTGAATAGCGTTTGCAGATATCTACGTACCGTAGCAATAGATTTCTAATGCTTTTTAAATCCCGATATCGCATCTCATTTCTATGTTTCATGCGAAGATATAACATTCATTGTGGAATGTTATCTATACCCCCTATTCACTTCAAGTGAATGCAAATGCGAAACATGCTTCCTAGGAAATAGCGTTTGTAGAGGTCTCCGTATCGTAGCAATAGAGTTCTAATCCTTCTTAGAACGCGATATCGCACCTTCTTACTATGTTTCATGTTAAGATACAATATTCATTGCGAAGTGTCATGTATATCTCGCATACACTTCAAATGAATGTAAATGTGATACTCCCTCGCTAGGAAAGAGCGATGCCAGATGTCTACGTATCGATGCAATAGAGTTCTAATGCTTCTTAAAACGCGATATCGCATCTCATTTCAATGTTTCATGATAAGATATAATATTCATTGTGGAGTGTTATGTTAATCTCGTATTCACTTCAAAAGAATGTAAATGCGACATTTCCATGCTAGGAAATAGCGTTTGCAGATATCTACGTATATTAGCAATAGAGTTATAATGCTTTTTAAAACGCGATATCGCATCTCACTTCTATGTTTCATGATAAGATATAATATTCATTCAGGAGTGTTATGTACACCTCGTATTCACTTCAACAGATTGTAAATGCGACACTTCCATCCTAGGTAATAGCGTTTGCAGATGTCTATGTGTCGTAGCAATAGAGTTCTAATGCTTCTTAAATCGTCATATCGCATCTCATTTCTATGCTTCATGATAAGATAAAGTAATCATTGTGCAGTGTTATGTATACCCCGTAATCACATCAAATGAATGTAAATACGACCCTTCCTTGATAGGAATTAGCGTTTGCAGATGTCTACGTATCGTAGCAATAGATTTTTAACGCTTCTTAAAGCGCGATATCGCATCTCATTTCTATGTTTCATGATAAGATATAATATTCATTGCGAAGTGTTATATACTCCTAATATTCACTTCAAATGAATGTAAGTGCGACACTTCCCTGCTAGGAAGAAGTGTTTCCAGATGTCTACGTATCGAAGCTATAGAGTTCTGATGCTTCTTAAAACGCGATATCGCATCTCATTTCTATGTTTCATGATAAGATATGATATGCATTGCGATGTGTCATGTATACCTTGTATTCACCTCAAAAGAATGAAAATGCGACACTTCCTTTCTAGGAAATAACGATTCCAGATATCTACGTATCGAAGCAATAGAGTACTAATGCTTCTTAATTTGCGATATCGCATCTCATTTCTATGTTTCATGATATGATATAATACTCATTTCGAAGTGTCAGGTATACCGCGTATTCACTTCAAAAGAATGTAAATACGACACTTCCTTGCTAGGAAATAGCGTTTGCAGATGTCTACCTATCGTAGCAGTTGAGTTCTAATGCTTCTTAAAACGCGATATCGCATCTCATTTCTATGTTTCATGGTAAGATATAATATGATTTGCGAAGTGTTATGTATTCCTCTTCTACACTTCAAATGAATGTGAATATGACACTTCCTCGATAGGAAATAGCGTTTGCAGATGTCTACGTATCGTAGCAATAGAGTTCTTATGATTCTTAAAAAGCGATATCGCATCTCATTTCTATGGTTCATGGTAAGATATAATATGATATGCGATGTGTTATGTATTCCCCGTCTACACTTCAAATGAATGTAAATGCGTCACTTACTTGCAAGGAAATAGCGTTTGCAGATTTCTAGGTATCGCAGCAATACAGTTCTAATGCTGCTTAAAACGCGATATCGCATCTCATTTCTATGTTTCATGGTAAGATATTATATGATTTGCGAGGTGTCATGTATTCCTCGTCTACACTTCAAATGAATGTAAATGCGACACTTCCTTGCTAGGAAATAGCGTCTGCAGATGTCTAGCTATCGTAGCAACAGAGTTCTAATGCTTCTTAAAACGCGATATCGCACCTCATTTCTATGTTTCATGGTAAGATATAATATGTTTTGCGAAGTGTTATGTATTCCTCGTCTACACTTCAAATGAATGTAAATGCGACACTTCCTTGCAAGGAAATAGCGTTTGCTGATGTCTACGTATCGAAGAAATAGAGTTCAAATGCTTCTTAAAACGAGATGTTGCATCTCATATCTATGTTTCATGATAAGATATAATATTCATTGCGAAGTGTTATGCATTCCTCGTCTACGATTCAAATGAAAGTAAATGCGACACTTCCTTGTTAGGAAATAGCGTCTGCAGATGTCTAGGTATCGTAGCAATAGAGTTCTAATGCTTCCTAAAACGCGATATCGCATCTCATTTCTACGTTTCATGGTAAGATGTAATATGATTTGCGAAGTGTTATGTATTCGTCGTCTTCACTTCAAATGAATGTAAATGTGACACTTCCTTGCAAGGAAACAGCGTTTGCAGATGTCTACGTATCGGAGCAATAGAGTTCTAATGCTTCATAAAACGCGATATCGCATCTCATTTCTATGTTTCAAGGTAAGATATAATATGATTTGCGAAGTGTCATGTATTCCTCGTCTACACTTCAAATGAATGTAAATGCGAGACTTCCTTGCTAAGAAATAACGTCTGCAGATATCTAGGTATCGTAGCAATAGTGTTCTAATGCTTCTTAAGACGCGATATCGCATCTCATTTCTATGTTTCATGGTAAGATATAATATGATTTGCGAAGTGTTAAGTATACCTCGTCTAAACTTCAAATGAATGTAAATGCGACACTTCATTGCAAGGAAATAGCGTTTGCAGATGTCTACGTATCGTAGCAATAGATTTCTAATGCTTCTTAGAACGCGATATCGCTTCTCATTTCTATGTTTCGTGGTAAGATATAATATGATTTGCGAAGTGTTATGTATTCCTCGTCTACACTTCAAATGAATGTAAATGCGACACTTCCTTGCAAGGAAATAGCGTCTGCAGATGTCTACGTATCGTAGCAATAGAGTTCTTATGATTCTTAGAACGCGATATCGCATCTCATTTCTATGTTTCATGGTAAGATATAATATGATTTGCGAAGTGTTATGTATTCCTCGTCTACACTTCATATGAACGTTAATGCGACACTTCCTTGCAAGGAAAGTGCGTTTGCAGATGTCTACGTATCGTAGCAATAGATTTCTTATGATTCTTAAAACGCGATATCGCATCTCATTTCTATGTTTCATGGTACGATATAATATGATTTGCGAAGTGTCATGTATTCCTCGTCTACACTTCAAATGATTGTGACTGCGATATTTCCTCGCTAGGAAATAGCGTTTGCACATGTCTACGTATCGTAGCAATAGCTTTCTAATGCTTCTTAAAACGAGATATCGCATCTCATTTCTATGTTTCATGGTAAGATATAATATGATTTGCGAAGTGTTATGTATTCCTCGTCTAAACTCAAATGAATGTAAATGCGACACTTCATTGCAAGGAAATAGCGTATGCTGATGTCTACGTATCGAAGAAATAGAGTTCAAATGCTTCTTAAAACGAGATGTTGCATCTCATACCTATGTTTCATGATAAGATATAATATTCATTGCGAAGTGTTATGCATTCCTCGCCTACGATTCAAATGAAAGTAAATGCGACACTTCCTTGTTAGGAAATAGCGTCTGCAGATGTCTAGGTATCGTAGCAATAGAGTTCTAATGCTTCCTAAAACGCGATATCGCATCTCATTTCTATGTTTCATGGTAAGATATAATATGACTTGCGAAGTGTTATATATTCCTCCTCTACACTTCAAATGAATGTTAGTGCGACACTTCCTTGCAAGGAAATAGCGTTTGCTGATGTCTACGTATCGAAGAAATAGAGTTCAAATGCTTCTAAAAACGAGATGTTGCATCTCATATCTATGTTTCATGATAAGATATAATATTCATTGCGAAGTGTTATGCATTCCTCGTCTACGATTCAAATGAAAGTAAATGCGACACTTCCTTGTTAGGAAATAGCGTCTGCAGATGTCTAGGTATCGTAGCAATAGAGTTCTAATGCTTCCTAAAACGCGATATCGCATCTCATTTCTACGTTTCATGGTAAGATGTAATATGATTTGCGAAGTGTTATGTATTCGTCGTCTACACTTCAAATGAATGTAAATGTGACACTTCCTTGCAAGGAAACAGCGTTTGCAGATGTCTACGTATCGGAGCAATAGAGTTCTAATGCTTCATAAAACGCGATATCGCATCTCATTTCTATGTTTCAAGGTAAGATATAATATGATTTGCGAAGTGTTATGTATTCGTCGTCTACACTTCAAATGAATGTAAATGTGACACTTCCTTGCAAGGAAACAGCGTTTGCAGATGTCTACGTATCGGAGCAATAGGGTTCTAATGCTTCATAAAACGCGATATCGCATCTCATTTCTATGTTTCAAGGTAAGATATAATATGATTTGCGAAGTGTCATGTATTCCTCGTCTACACTTCAAATGATTGTGACTGCGATATTTCCTCGCTAGGAAATAGCGTTTGCACATGTCTACGTATCGTAGCAATAGCTTTCTAATGCTTCTTAAAACGAGATATCGCATCTCATTTCTATGTTTCATGGTAAGATGTAATATTTTTTGCGATGTGTTATGTATTCCTCCTCTAAACTTCAAATGAATGTAAGTGCGACACTTCCTTGCAAGGAAATAGCGTTTGCTGATGTCTACGTATCGAAGAAATAGAGTTCAAATGCTCCTTAAAACGAGATGTTGCATCTCATATCTATGTTTCATGATAAGATATAATATTCATTGCGAAGTGTTATGCATTCCTCGTCTACGATTCAAACGAAAGTAAATGCGACACTTCCTTGTTAGGAAATAGCGTCTGCAGATGTCTAGGTATCGTAGCAATAGAGTTCTAATGCTTCCTAAAACGCGATATCGCATCTCATTTCTATGTTCCATGGTAAGATATAATATGACTTGCGAAGTGTCATGTATTCCTCGTCAACACTTCAAATGAATGTAAATGCGAGACTTCCTTGCTAGGAAAAAGCGTCTGCAGATGTCTAGGTATCGTAGCAATAGTGTTCTAATGCTTCTTAAGACGCGATATCGCATCTCATTTCTATGTTTCATGGTAAGATATAATATGATTTGCGAAGTGTTATGTATTCCTCGTCTAAACTCAAATGAATGTAAATGCGACACTTCATTGCAAGGAAATAGCGTTTGCAGATGTCTACGTATCGTAACAATAGATTTCTAATGCTTCTTAAGACGCGATATCGCATCTCATTTCTATGTTTCATGGTAAGATATAATATGATTTGCGAAGTGTTATGTATTCCTCGTCTAAACTCAAATGAATGTAAATGCGACACTTCCTTGCAAGGAAATAGCGTCTGCAGATGTCTACGTATCGTAGCAATAGAGTTCTTATGATTCTTAAAACGCGATATCGCATCTCATTTCTATGTTTCATGGTAAGATATAATATGATTTGCGAAGTGTCATGTATTCCTCGTCTACACTTCAAGTGAATGTAAATGCGAGACTTCCTTGCTAGGAAATAACGTCTGCAGATGTCTAGGTATCGTAGCAATAGTGTTCTAATGCTTCTTGAGACGCGATATCGCATCTCATTTCTATGTTTCATGGTAAGATATAATATGATTTGCGAAGTGTTATGTATTCCTCGTCTAAACTTCAAATGAATGTAAATGCGACACTTCATTGCAAGGAAATAGCGTTTGCAGATGTCTACGTATCGTAGCAATAGATTTCTAACGCTTCTTAGAACGCGATATCGCTTCTCATTTCTATGTTTCGTGGTAAGATATAATATGATTTGCGAAGTGTTATGTATTCCTCGTCTACACTTCAAATGAATGTAAATGCGACACTTCCTTGCAAGGAAATAGCGTCTGCAGATGTCTACGTATCGTAGCAATAGAGTTCTTATGATTCTTAAAACGCGATATCGCATCTCATTTCTATGTTTCATGGTAAGATATAATATGATTTGCGAAGTGTTATGTATTCCTCGTCTACACATCATATGAACGTGAATGCGACACTTCCTTGCAAGGATAAGTGCGTTTGCAGATGTCTACGTATCGTAGCAATAGAGTTCTTATGATTCTTAAAACGCGATATCGCATCTCATTTCTATGTTTCATGGTACGATATAATATGATTTGCGAAGTGTCATGTATTCCTCGTCTACACTTCAAATGAATGTGACTGCGATATTTCCTCGCTAGGAAATAACGTTTGCACATGTCTACGTATCGTAGCAATAGCTTTCAAATGCTTCTTAAAACGCGATATCGCATCTCATTTCTATGTTTCATGGTAAGATGTAATATTTTTTGCGAAGTGTTATGTATTCCTCCTCTACACTTCAAATGAATGTAAGTGCGACACTTCCTTGCAAGGAAATAGCGTATGCTGATGTCTACGTATCGAAGAAATAGAGTTCAAATGCTTCTTAAAACGAGATGTTGCATCTCATACCTATGTTTCATGATAAGATATAATATTCATTGCGAAGTGTTATGCATTCCTCGTTTACGATTCAAATGAAAGTAAATGCGACACTTCCTTGTTAGGAAATAGCGTCTGCAGATGTCTAGGTATCGTAGCAATAGAGTTCTAATGCTTCCTAAAACGCGATATCGCATCTCATTTCTACGTTTCAAGGTAAGATATAATATGATTTGCGAAGTGTCATGTATTCCTCGTCTACACTTCAAATGAATGTAAATGCGACACTTCCTTGTTAGGAAATAGCGTCTGCAGATGTCTTGGTATCGGAGGAATAGAGTTCTAGTGCTTTTTAAAACGCGATATCGCATTTCAATTCAATGTTTCATGTTAAGATATAATATTCATTACGAAGTGTTATGTGTTCCTCGCATACACTTCAAATGAATGTAAATGCGACACTTCCTTGCTAGGAAATAGCGTTTGCAGATGTCTACTTATCGTAGAATTAGACTTCTATTGCTTCTTTAAACGCGATATCGCATCTCATTTCTATGTCTCATGATTAGATATAATATTCATTGCGAAGTGTTATTTATACCTCGTATTCCTTTCACAAGAATGTAAGTGCGACACTTCCTTGCAAGGAAATAGCGTATGCTGATGTCTACGTATCGAAGAAATAGAGTTCAAATGCTTCTTAAAACGAGATGTTGCATCTCATACCTATGTTTCATGATAAGATATAATATTCATTGCGAAGTGTTATGCATTCCTCGTCTACGATTCAAATGAAAGTAAATGCGACACTTCCTTGTTAGGAAATAGCGTCTGCAGATGTCTAGGTATCGTAGCAATAGAGTTCTAATGCTTCCTAAAACGCGATATCGCATCTCATTTCTATGTTTCATGGTAAGATATAATATGACTTGCGAAGTGTCATGTATTCCTCGTCTACACTTCAAATGAATGTAAATGCGAGACTTCCTTGCTAGGAAAAAGCGTCTGCAGATGTCTAGGTATCGTAGCAATAGTGTTCTAATGCTTCTTAAGACGCGATATCGCATCTCATTTCTATGTTTCATGGTAAGATATAATATGATTTGCGAAGTGTTATATATTCCTCCTCTACACTTCAAATGAATGTTAGTGCGACACTTCCTTGCAAGGAAATAGCGTTTGCTGATGTCTACGTATCGAAGAAATAGAGTTCAAATGCTTCTAAAAACGAGATGTTGCATCTCATATCTATGTTTCATGATAAGATATAATATTCATTGCGAAGTGTTATGCATTCCTCGTCTACGATTCAAATGAAAGTAAATGCGACACTTCCTTGTTAGGAAATAGCGTCTGCAGATGTCTAGGTATCGTAGCAATAGAGTTCTAATGCTTCCTAAAACGCGATATCGCATCTCATTTCTACGTTTCATGGTAAGATGTAATATGATTTGCGAAGTGTTATGTATTCGTCGTCTACACTTCAAATGAATGTAAATGTGACACTTCCTTGCAAGGAAACAGCGTTTGCAGATGTCTACGTATCGGAGCAATAGAGTTCTAATGCTTCATAAAACGCGATATCGCATCTCATTTCTATGTTTCATGGTACGATATAATATGATTTGCGAAGTGTCATGTATTCCTCGTCTACACTTCAAATGAATGTGACTGCGATATTTCCTCGCTAGGAAATAACGTTTGCACATGTCTACGTATCGTAGCAATAGCTTTCAAATGCTTCTTAAAACGCGATATCGCATCTCATTTCTATGTTTCATGGTAAGATGTAATATTTTTTGCGAAGTGTTATGTATTCCTCCTCTACACTTCAAATGAATGTAAGTGCGACACTTCCTTGCTAGGAAATAGCGTTTGCAGATGTCTACGTATCGTAGAATTAGACTTCTAATGCTTCTTTAAACGCGATATCGCATCTCATTTCTATGTCTCATGATTAGATATAATATTCATTGCGAAGTGTTATTTATACCTCGTATTCCTTTCACAAGAATGTAAATGCAACCCTTCCTTGCGAGGAAATAGTGTTTGCAGGTTTCTACGTATCGATGCAATAGAGTTCTGATTCTTCTTAAAACGCGATATAGCATCTCATTCCTATGTCTCATGATTAGATATAATATTCATTGCGAAGTGTTATGTATTTCTCGGCAACGCTTCAAATGAATGTAAATGCGACTCTTCCTTGCTAGGAAATAGCGATTGCAGATGTCTACGTATCGTAGCAATAGAGATCTAATGCTTCCAAAACCGCGATATCGCATCTCATTTCTATGTTTCATGATAGTATATAATATTCATTGCGAAGTGTGATGTATACCTCGCATACACTTCAAGTGAATGTAAATGCGACACTTCCTTGCTAAGAAATAGCGTTTGCAGATGTCTACGTATCTAAGCAATAGAGTTCTATTGCTTCTTGAATCGCGATATCGCTTCTCATTTCTATGTTTCATGATAAGATATAATATTCATTGTGCAGTGTTATGTATATATCGTCTACACTTCAAATGAATGTAAATGCGACACTTCCCTGCTAGGGAATAGCGTCTGCAGATGTCTACGTATCTAAGCACTAGAGTTCTAATGCTTCTTAAATCGCGATATCGCATCTCATTTCTATGCTTCATGATAAGATAAAGTAATCATTGTGCAGTGTTATGTATACCCCGTAATCACATCAAATGAATGTAAATACGACCCTTCCTTGATAGGAATTAGCGTTTGCAGATGTCTACGTATCGTAGCAATAGATTTTTAACGCTTCTTAAAGCGCGATATCGCATCTCATTTCTATGTTTCATGATAAGATATAATATTCATTGCGAAGTGTTATATACTCCTAATATTCACTTCAAATGAATGTAAGTGCGACACTTCCCTGCTAGGAAGAAGTGTTTCCAGATGTCTACGTATCGAAGCTATAGAGTTCTGATGCTTCTTAAAACGCGATATCGCATCTCATTTCTATGTTTCATGATAAGATATGATATGCATTGCGATGTGTCATGTATACCTTGTATTCACCTCAAAAGAATGAAAATGCGACACTTCCTTTCTAGGAAATAACGATTCCAGATATCTACGTATCGAAGCAATAGAGTACTAATGCTTCTTAATTTGCGATATCGCATCTCATTTCTATGTTTCATGATATGATATAATACTCATTTCGAAGTGTCAGGTATACCGCGTATTCACTTCAAAAGAATGTAAATACGACACTTCCTTGCTAGGAAATAGCGTTTGCAGATGTCTACCTATCGTAGCAGTTGAGTTCTAATGCTTCTTAAAACGCGAAGTGGCATTTCATTCCTTTGTTTCGTGATAAGGTACAACAATCATCGTGGAGTGTTATGTATACCCCGTATTCACATCAAAAGAATGTAAATGCGACACTTGTTTCCTACGAAATAGCGTTTGCAGATGTCTACGTATCGATGCAATAGAATTCTAACGCTTCTTAAAACGCGATATCGCATCACATTTCACTGTTTCATGATAAGATATAATATTCATTGTGGAGTGTTATGTTAACCTATTATTCACTTCAAATGAATGTAAATGCGACACTTCCTTGCTAGGAAATAGCGTCTGCAGATGTCTACGTATCGTAGCATTAGTGTTCTAATGCTTCTCAAAACGCGATATCGCATCTCATTTCTATGTTTCATGATAATACATAATAATCATTGCGAAGTGTTATGTATACCTCGCATACACTTCAAATGAATGTAAATGCGTCACTCCCTTGCTAGGAAATAGCGTCTGCAGATGTCTACGTATCGTAGAAATAGAGTTCTAATTCTTCTTAAAACGCGAGATAGCATCTCATTCCTATGTTTCATTACAAGATATAATATTCATTGCGAAGTGTCATGTATACCTCGTATTCACTTCAAGAGAATGTAAATGCGACACATACTTGCTAGGATATAGCGTTTGCAGATGTCTGCGTATCGAAGCAATAGAGCCCTAACGCTTCTTAAATCGCGATATCGCATCTCATTTCTATGTTTCATGATAAGATATAACATTCATTGCGAAGTGTTACGTATACATCGCATACAGTACAAATGAATGTAAATGCGACACTTCCTTGCTAGGAAATAGCGTTTGCAGACGTCTACGTATCGAAGCAATAGAGTTCTAATGCTTCTTGATACGGGATATCGCATCTCATTTCTATGTTTCATGATAAGATATAATATTCATTGCGAAGTTTCATGTATTCCTCGTATTCACTACAAATGAGTGTAAATGCGACACTTCCTTGCTAGGAAATAGAGTTTGCAGATGTTTACGTATCGAAGCAATAGAGTTCTAATGCTTCTTGAAACGGGATATCGAATCTCATTACTGTGTTTCATGATAAGATATAATATTCATTGCGAAGTTTCATGTATTCCTCGTATTCACTTCAAATGAATGTAAATGCGACACTTCCTTGCTAGGAAATAGAGTTTGCAGATGTCTACGTATCGTAGCAAGCGTGTTATAATGGCTCCTAAAACGAGATATCGCATCTCATTTCTATGTTTCATGACAACATATAATATTCATTGCGAAGTGTTATGTATGCCTCGCATACACTTCAAATGAATGTAAGTGCGACACTTCCTAGCTAGGAAATAGCGATTGCAGATGTCTACGTATCGAAGCAATAGAGTTTTAATGCTTCTTGAAACGGGATATCGCATCTCATTTCTATGCTTCATGATAAGATATAATATTCATTGCGAAGTTTCATGTATTCCTCGTATTCACTTCAAATGAATGTAAATGCGACACTTCCGTGCTAGGAAATAGCGTTTGCAGATTTCTGCGTATCGTAGCATTAGATTTCTATTGCATCTCAAAACGCGATATCGCATCTCATTTCTATGTTTCATGATAAGATGTAATATTTATTGCAAAGTGTCACGTATACATCGCATACACTTCAAATGAATGTAAATGCGACACTCCCTTGCTAGGAAATAGCGTCTGCAGATGTCTACGTATCGTAGAAATAGAGTTCTAATTCTTCTTAAAACGCGAGATAGCATCTCATTCCTATGTTTCATTACAAGATATAATATTCATTGCGAAGTGTCATGTATACCTCGTATTCACTTCAAATGAGTGTAAATGCGACACTTCCTTGCTAGGAAATAGAATTTGCAGATGTCTACGTATCGAAGCAATAGAGTTCTAATGCTTCTTGAAACGGGATATCGAATCTCATTACTGTGTTTCATGATAAGATATAATATTCATTGCGAAGTTTCATGTGTTCCTCGTATTCACTTCAAATGAAAGTAAATGCGACCCTTCCTTGCTAGGAAATAGAGTTTGCAGATGCCTACGTATCGTAGCAAGCGTGTTATAATGCTTCCTAAAACGAGATATCGCATTTCATTTCTATGTTTCATGACAACATATAATATTCATTGCGAAGTGTTATGTATACCTCGCATACACTTCAAATGAATGTAAATGCGATACTTCCTTGCTAGGAAATAGCGATTGCAGATGTCTACGTATCGAAGCAATAGAGTTCTAATGCTTCTCAAAACGCGATATCGAATCTCATTTCTATGTTTCACGATAAGATATAATATTCATTTCGAAGTTTCACGTATACATCGCATACACTTCAAATGAATGTAAATGCGACACTTCCTAGCTAGGAAATAGCGTGTTGCAGATGTCTACGTATCGAAGCAGTAGAGTTCTAGTGCATCTTAAAACTTAACCCATATACTCCGAACTTAACGCGATATCGCATCACATTTCTATGTCTTATGATAAGATATAATATTCATTGCGAAGTGTTATGTGTTTCTCGTCTACACTTCAATTGAATGTAAATGCGACACTTCCTTTCTAGGAAAATACGTTTCCAGATGTCTACGTATCGAAGCAATAGAGTTCTAATGCCTCTTAAAACGCGATATCGCATCTCATTGCTACGTTGCATGATAAGATATAATATTCATTGCGAAGTTTCATGTGTTCCTCGTATTCACTTCAAATGAATGTAAATGCGACACTTCCTTTCTAGGAAAGAGCGATTGCAGATGTCTACGTATCGAAGCAATAGAGTTCTAATGCTTCTCAAAACGCAATATCGCATCCCTTTTCTATGTTTCATGATAAGATATAATATTCATTGTGGAGTGTTATGTATACCTCGTATTCACTTCAAAAGGATGTAAATGCTACACTTCCTTGCTAGGAAATAGCGTTTGGAGATGTCTACGTATCATAGCAATAGAGTTCTGATGCTTCTTAAAACGCGATGTCGCTCCTCACTTCAATGTTCCATGATAAGATATAATATTCATTGCGAAGTGTCAAGTATACCTCGCATACACTTCAATTGAATAAGAATGCGACACTTCCATTCTAGGAAATTACGTCTCCAGATGTCTACGTATCGAAGCAATAGAGTTGTAATGCTTCTTAAATCGCGATATCGCATCTCATTCATATGTTTCGATATAAGATATAATATTCATTGTGTAGTGTTATGTATACCTCGCATACAATTCAAAAGAATGTAACTGCGACACTTACTTGCTAGGAATTGGCGTTTGCAGATGTCTACGTATCGTAGCAATTGTGTTCTGATGCTTCCTAAAACGCGATATCGCATCTCATTTCTATGTTTCATGATAAGATATAATATTCACTGAAAGGTGTCATGTATACCTCGTATTCACTTCAAGAGAATGTAAATGCTACACTTCCTTGCTAGGAAATAGCGTTTGCAGATGTCTCCGTATCGAAGCAATAGAGTTCTAATGCTTCTTAAAACGAGATGTCGCATCTCATTTGTATGTTTCATGATAAGATATAATATTCATTGCGAAGTGTCATGTATACCTCGCATGCACTACAGATGAATGTAAATGCGACACTTCCTTGCTAGGAAATAGCGTTTGCAGATGTCTACGTATCGTAGCAATAGAGTTCTAATGCTTCTCGAAACGCGATATCGCATCTCATTTCTATGTTTCATGATAAGATATAATAATCATTGCGAAGTGTCATGTATACCACGTATTCACTTCAAAGGAATGTAAATGCGACACTTCATTGCTAGGAAGTAGCGTTTGCAGATGTCTACTTATCGGAGCAATAGGGTTCTTATGCTTCTTGAAACGCGATATCGCATCACATTTCTATGCTTCATGATAAGGTATAATATTCATTGCGAAGTGTCACGTATACATCGCATACACTTCAACTGAATGTAAATGCGACACTTCCTTGCTAGGAAATAGCGCTTGCAGACGTCTACGTATCGAAGCAATAGAGTTCTAATGCTTCTTAAAACGAGGTGTCGCATCTCATTCCTATGTTTCATGATAAGATATAACATTCATTGCGAAGTGTTACGTATACCTCGCATACACTTCAAATGAATGTAAATCCGACACTTCCTTGCTAGGAAATAGCGTTTGCAGATGTCTACGTATCGAAGCAATAGATTTATAATGCTTTTTAAAACGCGACATCGCATCTCATTTCTGTGTTTCATGATAAGATATAATATTCATTGCGAAGTGTCTTGTATACCTCGTATTCACTTCCAACAAATGTAAATGCGTCATTTCCATCCTAGGAAATAGCGTTTGTAGATATCTACGTATCGTGGCAATAGAGTTATTGTGCTTTTTAAAACGCGATATCGCATCTCATTTCAATGTTTCATGATAAGATAAAATATTCGTTGCGAAGTGTCATGTATACCACGAATGCACTTCAAAAGAATGTAAAGGCGACTCCTCCTTGCTAGAAGATAGCGTTTCCAGATCACTACGTATCGCAGCAATAGATTTCTAATGCTTCTTAAAACGCCATATCGCATCTCATTTCTATGTTTCATAATAACATATAATATTCATTGCGAAGTGTCATGTATACCACGAATTCACTTCAAAAGAATGTAAATGCGACACTTCCTTGCTAGGAAGTAGCGTTTCCTGATATCCACGTATCGAAGCAATAAAGTTCTAATGCTACTTAAAACGGGATATAGCATCTCATTTCTATGTTCCATGATAAAATATAATATTCATTGCGGAGTGTCATGTATACCTGGCATTCACTTCAAAGGACTGTAAATGCGACACCTCCTTCCTAGGAAATATCTTTTGCAGATGTCTACGTATCGTAGCAATAGAGTTCTACCGCTTCATAAAACGCGATATCGCATCCCATTTCTATGTTTCATGATAAGATATAATATTCATTGTGCAGTGTTATGTATACCTCGTATTCACTTCAAAAGAATGTAATAGGGACACTTCCTAGCTAAGAAATGGCGTTTCCAGATGTCTACGTATCGCAACAATAGAGTTCCAATGCCTCTTAAAACGAGATGTCGCAACTCATTTCTATGTTTCGTGATCAGGTATAATATACATTGTGGATTGCCATGTACTCCTCGTATTCACTTCAAAAGAATGTAAATGCGACACTTCCTTGCTAGGAAATAGCGTTTGCAGATGTCCACGTATCGTAGCAATGGTGTTCTGACGCTTCTTAAATCGCGATATCGGATCTCATTTCCATGATTCATGACAAGATATAATATTCATTGTGGAGTGTTATGTTAACCTCGAATTCACTTCAAAAGAATGTAACTGCGACACTTCCTTGCTAGGAAATAGCGATGGCAGATGTCTACGTATCGAAGCAACAGATTTCTAATGCTTCTTAAATAGCAATATCGCATCCCATTTCTATGTTTCATGATAAGATATAATATTTATTGCGAAGTGTCAAGTATACATCGCATACACTTCAATTGAATAAGAATGCGACACTTCCATTCTAGGAAATTACGTCTCCAGATGTCTACGTATCGAAGCAATAGAGTTGTAATGCTTCTTAAATCGCGATATCGCATCTCATTCATATGTTTCGATATAAGATATAATATTCATTGTGTAGTGTTATGTATACCTCGCATACAATTCAAAAGAATGTAACTGCGACACTTACTTGCTAGGAATTGGCGTTTGCAGATGTCTACGTATCGTAGCAATTGTGTTCTGATGCTTCCTAAAACGCGATATCGCATCTCATTTCTATGTTTCATGATAAGATATAATATTCACTGAAAGGTGTCATGTATACCTCGTATTCACTTCAAGAGAATGTAAATGCTACACTTCCTTGCTAGGAAATAGCGTTTGCAGATGTCTCCGTATCGAAGCAATAGAGTTCTAATGCTTCTTAAAACGAGATGTCGCATCTCATTTGTATGTTTCATGATAAGATATAATATTCATTGCGAAGTGTCATGTATACCTCGCATGCACTACAGATGAATGTAAATGCGACACTTCCTTGCTAGGAAATAGCGTTTGCAGATGTCTACGTATCGTAGCAATAGAGTTCTAATGCTTCTCGAAACGCGATATCGCATCTCATTTCTATGTTTCATGATAAGATATAATAATCATTGCGAAGTGTCATGTATACCACGTATTCACTTCAAAGGAATGTAAATGCGACACTTCATTGCTAGGAAGTAGCGTTTGCAGATGTCTACTTATCGGAGCAATAGGGTTCTTATGCTTCTTGAAACGCGATATCGCATCACATTTCTATGCTTCATGATAAGGTATAATATTCATTGCGAAGTGTCACGTATACATCGCATACACTTCAACTGAATGTAAATGCGACACTTCCTTGCTAGGAAATAGCGCTTGCAGACGTCTACGTATCGAAGCAATAGAGTTCTAATGCTTCTTAAAACGAGGTGTCGCATCTCATTCCTATGTTTCATGATAAGATATAACATTCATTGCGAAGTGTTACGTATACCTCGCATACACTTCAAATGAATGTAAATCCGACACTTCCTTGCTAGGAAATAGCGTTTGCAGATGTCTACGTATCGAAGCAATAGATTTATAATGCTTTTTAAAACGCGACATCGCATCTCATTTCTGTGTTTCATGATAAGATATAATATTCATTGCGAAGTGTCTTGTATACCTCGTATTCACTTCCAACAAATGTAAATGCGTCATTTCCATCCTAGGAAATAGCGTTTGTAGATATCTACGTATCGTGGCAATAGAGTTATTATGCTTTTTAAAACGCGATATCGCATCTCATTTCAATGTTTCATGATAAGATAAAATATTCGTTGCGAAGTGTCATGTATACCACGAATGCACTTCAAAAGAATGTAAAGGCGACTCCTCCTTGCTAGAAGATAGCGTTTCCAGATCACTACGTATCGCAGCAATAGATTTCTAATGCTTCTTAAAACGCCATATCGCATCTCATTTCTATGTTTCATAATAACATATAATATTCATTGCGAAGTGTCATGTATACCACGAATTCACTTCAAAAGAATGTAAATGCGACACTTCCTTGCTAGGAAGTAGCGTTTCCTGATATCCACGTATCGAAGCAATAAAGTTCTAATGCTACTTAAAACGGGATATCGCATCTCATTTCTATGTTCCATGATAAAATATAATATTCATTGCGGAGTGTCATGTATACCTGGCATTCACTTCAAAGGACTGTAAATGCGACACCTCCTTCCTAGGAAATATCTTTTGCAGATGTCTACGTATCGTAGCAATAGAGTTCTACCGCTTCATAAAACGCGATATCGCATCCCATTTCTATGTTTCATGATAAGATATAATATTCATTGTGCAGTGTTATGTATACCTCGTATTCACTTCAAAAGAATGTAATAGGGACACTTCCTAGCTAAGAAATGGCGTTTCCAGATGTCTACGTATCGCAACAATAGAGTTCCAATGCCTCTTAAAACGAGATGTCGCAACTCATTTCTATGTTTCGTGATCAGGTATAATATACATTGTGGATTGCCATGTACTCCTCGTATTCACTTCAAAAGAATGTAAATGCGACACTTCCTTGCTAGGAAATAGCGTTTGCAGATGTCCACGTATCGTAGCAATGGTGTTCTGACGCTTCTTAAATCGCGATATCGGATCTCATTTCCATGATTCATGACAAGATATAATATTCATTGTGGAGTGTTATGTTAACCTCGAATTCACTTCAAAAGAATGTAACTGCGACACTTCCTTGCTAGGAAATAGCGATGGCAGATGTCTACGTATCGAAGCAACAGATTTCTAATGCTTCTTAAATAGCAATATCGCATCCCATTTCTATGTTTCATGATAAGATATAATATTTATTGCGAAGTGTCAAGTATACATCGCATACACTTCAAATGAATGTAAATGCGACTCTGCCTTGCTAGGAAATAGCGTTTGCAGATGTCTACGTATCGAGGCAAAAGAGTTCTAATGCTCCTTAGAACGAGATACCGCATCTCATTCCTATGTTTCATGGTACGATAAATTATTCATTGCGAAGTATCACGTATACCTCGCATACACTTCAAATGAATGTAAAGGCGACACGTCCTTGCTAGGAAATAGCGTTTGCAGATGTCTACGTATAGTAACAATAGAGTTCTAATGCTTCTCAAAACGCGATATCAAATCTCATTTCTATGTTTCATGGTAAGATAAAATATTAATTGCGAAGTGTCATGTATACCTTGTATTCACTTCAGAAGAATGTAAATGCGACACTTCCTTGCTAGGAAATAGCGTTTGCAGATTTCTGCGTATCGTAGCATTAGGTTTCTATTGCATCTCAAAACGCGATATCGCATCTCATTTCTATGTCTCATGATAAGATATAATATTCATTGTGCAGTGCTATGTGTACCTCGTATTCACTTCAAGAGAATGTAAATGCGACACTTCCTTGCTAGGAAATAGCGATGGTACATGTCTGCGTATCGAAGCAATAAAGTTCTAATGCTTCTTAAATCGCCAAATCGCATTTCATTTCTATGTTTCATGATAAGATATAATATTCATTGTGGAGTGTTATGTATACCTCGTACTCACTTCAAAAGGATGATAATGCGTCACTTTCTTGCTAGGAAATAGCGTTGGCAGATGTCTATGTATCGTAGCAATAGAGTTCTAATGCTTCTCAAAACGCGATATCGCATCTCATTTCTATTTTTCATGATAAGATATAATATTCATTGCGAAGGTGTCTTCTATACCTCACATACACTTCAAATGAATGTAGAGTGAAACTCCCTTGCTAGGAAATAGCGTTTGCAGATGTCTACGTGTCGAAGCAATAGAGTTCTAGTGCTTCTTATATCGCGATATCGCATATCATTTCTATGCTTCATGATAAGATATATTATTCATTACGAAGTGTTATGTATTCCTCGTCTGCAATTCAAACGAATGTAAATGCGACACATCCTTTCTAGGGAATAGCGTCTCCAGATGTCTACGTATCGAAGCAATAGAGTTCTAATGCTCTTCAAAACGCGATATTGCTGCTCATTTCTGTGTTTCATGATAAGAAATAATATTCGTTGCGAAGTGTTATGTATACATCGTATTCACTTCAGAAGAATGTAAATGCGACACTTCCTTGCTAGGAAATAGCGTTTCCAGATGTCTACATATCGAAGCAATAGAGTTCTCATGCTCCTTAAAACGCGATATCACATCGCATTTCTATGTCTCATGATAAAACATAATATTCATTGTGTAGTGTTATGTATACCTCGTATTCACTTCAAAAGAATGTAAATGCGACACTTCCTTGCTAGGAAGTAGCGTTTGCAGATGTCAGCGTATCGAAGCAATAGTGTTCTAATGCTTCTTAAAACGCGATTAGGCATCTCATTTCAATGTTTCATGATAAGATAGAATATTCATTGTGCAGTGTTATGTATACCTCGTACTCACTTCAGGAGAATGTAAATGCGACACTTCCTTGCTAGGAAATAGCGTTTGCAGATGCCTATGTATCATAGCAATAGAGTTCTAATTCTTCTTAAAACGCGATATCGCATCTCATTTCTATGTTTCATGATAAGATACAATATTCATTGCGAAGTGTCATGTATACCTCGTATTCACTTCAAAACAATGTAAATGCGACACTTCCTAGCTAGGAAATAGCGTTTGCAGATGCCTACGTATCGAAGAAATTGATTTCTAGTGCTTTTAAAATCGCGATTAGGCATCTCATTTCTATGTTTCATGATAAGATATAATATTCATTGTGCAGTGTTATGTATACCTCGTACTCACTTCAGGAGAATGTAAATGCGACACTTCCTTGCTAGGAAATAACGTTGGCAGATGTCTACGTATTGAAGCAATAGAGATCTATTGCTTCTTAAATAGCGATATCGCATCTCATTTCTATGTTTCATGATAAGATATAATATTCATTGCGGAGTGTCATGTGTACCTCGCATACACTTCAAATGAATGTAAATGCGACACTTCCTTGCTAGGATATAGCGATGGCAGATGTCTACGTATCGAAGCCACAGATTTCTAATGCTTCTTAAAACGAGATATCGCACTCATTTCTATGTTCCATGATAAGATATAATATTCATTGCGAAGTGTCTTGTATACCACGCATACACTTCAAACGTATTAAAAGGCGACACTTCATTGCTAGGTAATAGCGTTTGCAGATGTCTACGTATCGTAGCAGTAGAGTTCTAATGCTTCTTAAAACGCGATATCGCATCAGATTTCTATGTTTCATGATAAGGTATAATATTCATTGTGGAGTATTATGTATTCCTGGTATTCACTTCAAAAGAATGTAAATGCGACACTTCCTTGCTAGGAAATAGCGTCTGCAGATGTCTACGTATCGAAGCAATAGAGTTCTAATGCTCCTTAGAACGCGATATCGCATCTCATTTCTATGTTTCATGATAAGATATAATATTCATTGCGAAGTGTCATGTGTACCTCGTATACCATTCAAAAGAATGTTAATACGACACTTCCTTGCTAGAAGTTGCTTCTGCAGATGTCTACGTATGGAAGCAATAGAGTTCTAATGCTTCATAAATCGCGATATCGCATCTCATTTCTATGTTTCATGATAAGATATAATATTCAATGTGCAGTGTTATGTATACCTCGTATTCACTTCAAAAGAAAGTAAGTGCGACTCTTCTTTGCTAGGAAATGGCGTTTGCAGACGTCTACGTATCGAAGCAATGGAATTCTAATGCTTCTTATAACGCGACATCGCATCTCATTTCTATGTTTCACGATAAGATATAATATTCATTGCGAAGTGTCATGTATACTTCGTATTCACTTCAAATGAAAGTAAATGCGACACTTCATTGCTAGGAAATAGCGTTTCCAGATATCTACGTATCGTAGCAATAGAGTTCTAATGCTTCTTAAAACGCCATATCGCATCTCATTTCTACGTTTTATGATAAGATATAATATTCATTGTGGAGTATTATGTATTCCTGGTATTCACTTCAAAAGAATGTCAATGCGCCACTTCCTTTCTAGGAAATAGCGCTGGCAGGGGTCTACGTATCGTAGCATTAGAGTTCTAATGCTACTAAAAACGCGATATCGCATCTCATTTCTATGTCTCATGATAAGCAATAATATTCATTGTGTAGTGTTATGTATACCTCGTATTCACTTCAAAAGAATGTAAATGCGACACTTCCTTGCTAGGAAGTAGCGTTTGCAGATGTCAGCGTATCGAAGCAATAGTGTTCTAATGCTTCTTAAAACGCGATTAGGCATCTCATTTCAATGTTTCATGATAAGATAGAATATTCATTGTGCAGTGTTATGTATACCTCGTACTCACTTCAGGAGAATGTAAATGCGACACTTCCTTGCTAGGAAATAGCGTTTGCAGATGCCTATGTATCATAGCAATAGAGTTCTAATTCTTCTTAAAACGCGATATCGCATCTCATTTCTATGTTTCATGATAAGATACAATATTCATTGCGAAGTGTCATGTATACCTCGTATTCACTTCAAAACAATGTAAATGCGACACTTCCTAGCTAGGAAATAGCGTTTGCAGATGCCTACGTATCGAAGAAATTGATTTCTAGTGCTTTTAAAATCGCGATTAGGCATCTCATTTCTATGTTTCATGATAAGATATAATATTCATTGTGCAGTGTTATGTATACCTCGTACTCACTTCAGGAGAATGTAAATGCGACACTTCCTTGCTAGGAAATAACGTTGGCAGATGTCTACGTATTGAAGCAATAGAGATCTATTGCTTCTTAAATAGCGATATCGCATCTCATTTCTATGTTTCATGATAAGATATAATATTCATTGCGGAGTGTCATGTGTACCTCGCATACACTTCAAATGAATGTAAATGCGACACTTCCTTGCTAGGATATAGCGATGGCAGATGTCTACGTATCGAAGCCACAGATTTCTAATGCTTCTTAAAACGAGATATCGCACTCATTTCTATGTTCCATGATAAGATATAATATTCATTGCGAAGTGTCTTGTATGCCACGCATACACTTCAAACGTATTAAAAGGCGACACTTCATTGCTAGGTAATAGCGTTTGCAGATGTCTACGTACCGAAGCAATAGATTTCCAATGCTTCTTAAAACGAGAAATCGCTCCCCATTTATATGCTTCATGAAAAGATATAATATTCATTGTGGAGTGTTATGAATACCTCGTATTCACTTCAAAAGAATGTAAATGCGACACTTGCTTGCTAGAAAGTAGCGTTTGCAGATGTCTACGTATCGAAGCAATAGAGTTCTAATGCTTCTTAAAACGCCATATCGCATCTCATTTCTATGTTTTATGATAAGATATAATATTCATTGCGAATTGTCACTTATACATCGCATACACTTCAAATGAATGTAAATGCGACACTTCCTTTCTAGGAAATAGCGTTTGCAGATGTCTAGGTATCGAAGCAATAGAGTTCTAATGCTTCTAAAATCGCGATATCGCATCTCATTTCAATGTTTCAAATAATATATAATATTCATTGCGAAGTGTCATGTACACCTAGCATACACTTCAAATGAACGTAAATGCAACACCTCCTTTCTAGGAAACTACGTTTCCAGATGTCTACTCTTAGAAGCAATAGAGTTCTAATGTTTCTTGAAACGCGATATTGCATCCCATTTCTATGGTTCATGATAAGATATAATATTCATTGCGAATTGTCATGTATACCTCGCGTTCTCTTCAAATGAATGAAAATGCTACACTTCCTAGCTTGGTAATAGCGTTTGCAGATGTCTACGTATCGAAGCAATAGGGTTCTAGTTCTTCTAAAAACGAGATATCGCATCTCATTTCTATTTCTCATGATAAGATGTAATATTCATTGCGAAGTGTTATGAATACCTCGTATTCATCTCAAAAGAATGTAAATGCGATACTTCCATGCTACGAAATAGCGTTTTGCAGATATCTACGTATCGAAGCAATAGAGTTCTAATGCTTCTTAAAACGCGATATCGCATCTCATTTCTATGGTTCATGATAAGATATAGTATACAATGCGAAGTGTTATGTATATCTCGTCTACACTTCAAAAGAATGTAAATGCGACACTTCCTTGCTAGGAAATAGCGTTTGGAGATGTCTACGTAACAATGCAATAGAGTTCTAATGCTTCTTACATTGCTATATCGCATCTCATTTCTATGTTTCACGATAAGATAACATAGACATTGTGCAGTGTCATGTATACCTCGTATTCACCTCAAAAGAATGTAAATGCGACACTTCCTTGCTTTGAAATTGCGTTTGCAGATGTCTACGTATCGCACCAATAGATTTCTATTGCTTTTTAAATTGCGATAACGCTCCTCATTTCTATGTTTCATGATGAGATATAATATTCATTGTGGAGTGTCATGTATATCTCGTATTCACTTCAAGAGAATGTAAATGCGACACTTCCTTGCTGGGAAATAGCGTTTCCAGATGTCTACGTATCGAAACAATAGAGTTCTAATGCTTCTTAGAACGAGATGTCGCATCATATTTCTATGTTTCATGATAAGATATAATATTCATTGCGAAGTGTCAAGTATACACCGTATGCACTTCAGAAGAATGTAACTGCGACACTTCCTCGCTAGGAAATAGCGTTTGCATATGTCTATATATCGAAGCAATAAAGCTCTAATGATTCTTAAAACGAAATACCGCATCTCATTCCTATGTTTCATGATAAGATGTAATATTCATTGCGAAGTGTCATCTATACCTCGTTTTCACCTCAAAAGAATGTAAATGCGACACTTCCTTGCTTTGAAATTGCGTTTGCAGATGTCTACGTATCGCACCAATAGAGTTCTATTGCTTTTTAAATTGCGATAACGCTCCTCATTTCTATGTTTCATGATGAGATATAATATTCATTGTGGAGTGCTATGTATACCGCGTATTCACTTCAAAAGAATGTAAATGCGACACTTCCCTGCCAGGATATAGCGTTTGCAGATGTCTATGTATCGTAGCAATAGTGTTCTAATGATTCTTATATCGCTATATCGCATCCTATTTCTATGTTTCATGATAAGACATAATATTCAATGCGGAGTGTCATGTATTCCTCATATTCACTTCAAAAGAATGTAAATGCGACACTTCCATGGTAGGAAATAGCGTTTGCAGATGTCTCCGTATCGAAGCAATAGGGTTCTAATGCTTCTTAAATCGCGATATAGAATCTCGTTTCTATGTTACGTGATAAGGTATAATTTTCATTGTGGAGTGCTATGTATACCGCGTATTCACTTCAAAAGAATGTAAATGCGACACTTCCCTGCCAGGATATAGCGTTTGCAGATGTCTATGTATCGTAGCAATAGTGTTCTATTGATTCTTATATCGCTATATCGCATCCTATTTCTATGTTTCATGATAAGACATAATATTCAATGCGGAGTGACATGTATTCCTCATATTCACTTCAAAAGAATGTAAATGCGACACTTCCATGCTAGGAAATAGCGTTTGCAGATGTCTCCGTATCGAAGCAATAGGGTTCTAATGCTTCTTAAATCGCGATATAGAATCTCGTTTCTATGTTACGTGATAAGGTATAATTTTCATTGTGGAGTGCTATGTATACCGCGTATTCACTTCAAAAGAATGTAAATGCGACACTTCCTTGCCAGGATATAGCGTTTGCAGATGTCTATGTATCGTAGCAATAGTGTTCTAATGATTCTTATATCGCTATATCGCATCCTATTTCTATGTTTCATGATAAGACATAATATTCAATGCGGAGTGTCATGTATTCCTCATATTCACTTCAAAAGAATGTAAATGCGACACTTCCATGCTAGGGAATAGCGTTTGCAGATGTCTCCGTATCGAAGCAATAGGGTTCTAATGCTTCTTAAATCGCGATATAGAATCTCGTTTCTATGTTACGTGATAAGGTATAATTTTCATTGTGGAGTGCTATGTATACCGCGTATTTACTTCAAAAGAATGTAAATGCAACGCTTCCTTGCTAGGAAATAGCGTTTGCAGATGTCTACGTATCGTAGATATATAGTTCTAATGCTTCATAATACGAGATATCGCATCTCATTCCTATGTTTCATGAGAAGGTATAATATTCATTGTGGAGTGTTATGTATGCCTCGCATTCACTTCAAAAGATTGTAAATGCGACACTTCCTTGCTAGGAATTAGCGTCTGAAGATATCTACGTACCGAAGCAATAGAGTTCTAATGCTTCTTAAAACGCGAAATCGATCCTCATTTCTATGTTTCATGATAAGATATAATATTCGTTGTGGAGTGTTATGTATACCTCGTATTCACTTCAAGACAATGTAAATGCGACACTTCCTTGCTAGTAAATAGCGTTAGCATATGTCTACGTATCGATGCAATAGATTTCTAGTCGTTCTTAAATCGCGATATTGCATCTCATTTCTGTGATTCATGATAAAATAAAATATTCAGTGCGATGTGTCTTGTATACCTTGCATACGCTTCAAATGGATGTAAATGCGAGACTTCCTTGATAGAAAATAGCGATGGCAGATGTCTATGTATCGAAGCAACAAAGTTCTAATGATTCTTAAAACGAGATATCGCATCTCATTTTAATGTTTTATGATATGATATAATATTCATTGCGAAGTGTCATGTACACTTCGTATTCACTTCAAAAGAATTTAAATGCGGCACTTCCTAGCTAGGAAGTAGCGTTTGCAGATGTCTACGTATCGAAGCAATGGTGTTATAATGCTTGTTAAATCGCCATATCGCATCTCATTTCTATGTTTCATAATATGATATAATACTCATTGCGAATTGTCATGTATAACACACATAGGCTTCAACTGAATGTAAATGCGACACTACCTTGCTGGGAAATAGCGTTACCAGATGTCTACGTATCGAGGCAATAGTGTTCTAATGCTTCTTAAATCGCCATACCGCATCTCATTTCTATGTCTCATGATTAGATATAATATTCATTGCGAAGTGTTATTTATACCTCGTATTCCTTTCACAAGAATGTAAATGCAACCCTTCCTTGCACGGAAATAGTGTTTGCAGGTGTCTACGTATCGATGCAATAGAGTTCTGATTCTTCTTAAAACGCGATATAGCATCTCATTCCTATGTCTCATGATTAGATATAATATTCATTGCGAAGTGCTATGTATTTCTTGGCAACGCTTCAAATGAATGTAAATGCGACACTTCCTTGCTAGGAAATAACGATTGCAGATGTCTACGAATCGTAGCAATAGAGATCTAATGCTTCTTAAATCGCGATATCGCATCTCATTTCTATGTTTCATGATAAGATATAATATTAATTAGCAAGTGTCATGTATACCTCGCATACTCTTCAAATGAATGTAAATGCGACACTTCCGTGCGAGGAAATAGCGTTTGCAGAAGTCTACGTATCGAAGCAATAGAGTTCTAATGCTTCTTAAATCGCAAAATCGCATCTCATTTCTATGTTTCATGATAAGATATAATATACATAGTGCACTGTTATGTATACCTCGTATTTACTTCAAACGAATGTAAATGCGACATTTCCTTGCTAGGAAGTAGCGTTTTCAGTTGACTACGTATCGAAGCAATAGAGTTCTAATGCTTCTTAAACCGCGATGTGGCATTTCATTTATTTGTTTCGTGATAAGGTACAACAATCATCGTGGAGTGTTATGTATACCCCGTATTCACATCAAAAGAATGCAAATGCGACACTTGCTTCCTACGAAATAGCGTTTGCAGATGTCTACGTATCGAAGCAATAGAATTCTAACGCGTCTTAAAACGCGATATCGCATCTCATTTCAATGTTTCATGATAAGATATAATATTCATTGTGGAGTGTTGTGTACACCTCGTATTCACTTCAACAGATTGTAAATGCGACACTTCCATCCTAGGTAATAGCGTTTGCAGATGTCTACGTGTCGTAGCAAAAGAGTTTTAATGCTTCTTAAATCGTCGTATCGCATCTCATTTCTATGTTTCATGATAAGATATAGTAATCATTGTGCAGTGTTATGTATACCCCGTAATCACATCAAATGAATGTAAATACGACCCTTCCTTGCTAGGAATTAGCGTTTGCAGATGTCTACGTATCGTAGCAATAGATTTCTAACGCTTCTTAATGCGCGATATCGCATCTCATTTCTATGTTTCATGATAATATATAATATTCATTGCGAAGTGTTATATACTCCTAATATTCACTTCAAATGAATGTAAGTGCGACACTTCCCTGCTAGGAGGAAGCGTTTCCAGATGTCTACGTATCGAGGCGATAGAGTTCTGATGCTTCTTAAACCGCGATAGCGCATCTCATTTCTATGTTTCATGATATGATATAATATTCATTGCGATGTGTCATGTATACCTCGCACACACTTCAAATGGATGTAAACCCGACACTTCCTTCCTAGACAATTACGTTTACAGATGTCTACGTATCGAAGCAATAGATTTCTAATGCTTCTTAAATCGCGATATCGCATCTCATTTCTATGTTTCATGATAAGATATAATATTCATTACCAAGTGTTATGTATTCCTCGTCTACACATCAAATGAATGTAAATGCGACACTTCCTTGCTAGGAAATAGCGTTTGCAGTTGTCTACGTGTCGAAGCAATAGAGTTCTAATGCTTCTTAAACCTCGCCTTAACATCTCATTTCTATGTTTCATGATAAGGTATAATATTCATTGTGAAGTGACATGCATACCTCGTATTCACTTCAATTGAATGTAAATGCGACACTGCCTTGCTAGTATATATCGATGGCAGATGTCTACGTATCGAAGCAACAGAGTTCTAATGCTTCTTAAAACGAGATATCGCATCTCACATCTATGTTTTATGATAAGATATTATATTAATAGTGCAGTGTTATGTATACGTCGTATTCACTTCAATAGAATGTAAATACGACACTTCCTTGCTAAGAAGTAGCGTTTGCAGATGTCCACGTATATTAGCAATAGAGTTCTAATGCTTCTTAAAACACGATATCGCATCTCATTTCTATGTTTCATGATAAGATATGATATTCACTGCGGAGTGTCATGTGTACTTCGTATTCACTTCAGAAGAATGTAAATGCGACACTTCCTTGCTTGGAAGTAGCGTTCTCAGATATCTACGTATCGAAGGAATAGAATTCTAATGCTTCTTAAATCGCAATATCGCATCTCATTTCTATGTTTTATGATAAGATATAATATTCATTGCGAAGTGTCATGTATACCTCGCATACACTTCAAATGAATGTAAATGCGACACTTCCTTGCTAGGATATAGCGATGGCAGATGTCTACGTATCGAAGCCACAGATTTCTAATGCTTCTTAAAACGAGATATCGCACTCATTTCTATGTTCCATGATAAGATATAATATTCATTGCGAAGTGTCTTGTATACCACGCATACACTTCAAACGTATTAAAAGGCGACACTTCATTGCTAGGTAATAGCGTTTGCAGATGTCTACGTATCGTAGCAGTAGAGTTCTAATGCTTCTTAAAACGCGATATCGCATCAGATTTCTATGTTTCATGATAAGGTATAATATTCTTTGTGGAGTATTATGTATTCCTGGTATTCACTTCAAAAGAATGTAAATGCGACACTTCCTTGCTAGGAAATAGCGTCTGCAGATGTCTACGTATCGAAGCAATAGAGTTCTAATGCTCCTTAGAACGCGATATCGCATCTCATTTCTATGTTTCATGATAAGATATAATATTCATTGCGAAGTGTCATGTGTACCTCGTATACCATTCAAGAGAATGTTAATACGACACTTCCTTGCTAGAAGTTGCTTCTGCAGATGTCTACGTATGGAAGCAATAGAGTTCTAATGCTTCATAAATCGCGATATCGCATCTCATTTCTATGTTTCATGATAAGATATAATATTCAATGTGCAGTGTTATGTATACCTCGTATTCACTTCAAAAGAAAGTAAGTGCAACTCTTCCTTGCTAGTAAATGGCGTTTGCAGACGTCTACGTATCGAAGCAATGGAGTTCTAATGCTTCTTAAAACGCGATATCGCATATCATTTCCATGATTCGTGATAAGATATAATATTCATTATGGAGTGTCATGTATACCTCGCATACGCTTCAAATGAATGTAAATGCGACACTTCCTTGCTAGGAAATAGCGTATGCAGATGTCTACGTATAGAAGCAATAGGATTCTAATGCTTCTTAAAACGCGATATCGCAACACATTCCTATGTGTCATGATAGGATATAATATTCATTGCGAAGTGTTATGTATACCTCGTATTCACTTCAAAAGAATGTAAATGCGACACATCCTTGCTAGGAAATAGCAATTGCAGGTGTCTACGTATCGTAGCAATATAGTTCTAATGCTTCTTAAAACGCGATATCGCATTTCATTTCTATGTTTCGTTATATGGTATAAAATTCATTGTGGATTGATATGTATACCTCGTATTCACTTCAATGGAATGTAAATGCGACACTACCTTGCTATTGAATAGCGTTTCCAGATGCCTACGTATCGTAGCAATAGAGTTCTAATGCTTCGTAAAAAGCGATATCGCATCTCATTTCTATGTTCATGATAAGATAAAATATTCATTGCGAATTGTCACTTATACCTCGCATACACTTCAAATGAATGTAAATGCGTCTCTTCCTTGCTAGGAAATAGCGTTTGTAGATGACTACGTATCGAAGGAATAGAGTTCTATTGCTTTTTAGAACGCGATATCGCATCTCAATTCAATGTTTCATGTAAAGATATAATATTCATTACGAAGTGTTATGTGTTCCTCGCATACACTGCAAATGAATGTAAATGCGTCACTTCCTTGCTAGGAAATAGCGTTTGCAGATGTCTACGTATCGTAGCATTAGACTTCTAATGCTTCTTTAAACGCGATATCGCATCTCATTTCTATGTTTCATGATAAGATATAATATTCATTGCGAAGTGTCGTGTATACTTCGTATTCACTTCAAATGAAAGTAAATGCGACACTTCCTTGCTAGGAAATAGCGTTTCCAGATATCTACGTATCGTAGCAATAGAGTTCTAATGCTTCTTAAAACGCCATATCGCATCTCATTTCTATGTTTTATGATAAGATATAATATTCATTGTGGAGTATTATGTATTCCTGGTATTCACTTCACAAGAATGTCAATGCGACACTTCCTTTCTAGGTAATAGCGCTGGCAGGTGTCTACGTATCGTAGCATTAGAGTTCTAATGCTACTAAAATCGCGATATCGCATCTCATTTCTATGTTTCATGATAAGATATAATATTCAATGTGCAGTGTTATGTATACCTCGTATTCACTTCAAATGAAAGTAAGTGCGACTCTTCCTTGCTTGTAAATGGCGTTTGCAGACGTCTACGTATCGAAGCAATGGAGTTATAATGCTTCATAAAACGCGATATCGCATCTCATTTATATGCATCAAGATAAGATACAATATTCATTGTGCAATGTTATGTATACCTCGTATTCACTTCAAAAGAATGATAATGCGTCACTACCTTGCTAGGAAATAGCGTTTGCAGATGCCTATGTATCATAGCAATAGAGTTCTAATTCTTCTTAAAACGCGATATCGCATCTCATTTCTATGTTTCATGATAAGATACAATATTCATTGCGAAGTGTCATGCACACCTCGTATTCACATTAAAAGAATGTAAATGCAACACTTCCTTGCTAGGAAATAGCGTTTGCAGATGTTGACGTATCGAAGCAATGGAGTTCTAATGCTTCTTAAAACGCGATATCGCATCTCATTTCTATGTTTCATGATAAGATATAATATTCATTGTGAAGTGACATGTATACCTCACATACACTTCAAATGAATGTAAATGCCACTCTTCCTTGCTAGGAAATAGCGTTTGCAGATGTCTACGTATCGCAGCACTAGAGTTCTAATGCCTCTTAAAACGCGATATCGCATCACATTTCTATGTTTCATGATAGGACATAATACTCATTGCGAAGTGTCACATATACCTCGCATACACTTCAAGTGAATGTAAATGTGACACTTCCCTGTTAGGAAATAGCGTTTGCAGATGTCTACGTATCGAAGCCATAGATATCTAATGCTTCATAAAACGGGATTCCGCATCTCATTTCTCTGTTTCATGATAAGATATAATATTCATTGCGAAGAGTCATGTATACCTCGTATTCACTTTAAAAGAATGTAAATGCGTCACTTCCTTGCTAGGAAATAGCGTTTGCAAATGTCTACGTATCGTAGCAATAGAGTTCTAACGATTCTTAATTCGCTATACCGCATCTCATTTCTATGTTTCATGGTAAGATATAATATTCATTGCGAAGTGTCATGTATACAACGTATTCACTTCAAAAGAGTGTAAATGCGATACTTCCTTGTTAGGAAATAGCGTTTCAAGATGTCTACGTATCGAAACAATACAGTTCTAATGCTTCGTAAAACGAGATGTCGCATCTCATTTGTATGTTTCATGATAAGATATAATATTTAATGTGGAGTGTTATGTATACCTCGTATTGACTTCAAAAGAATGTAAGTGCGACACTTCCTTCCTGGGAAATAGCATCTGCAGATATCGACGAATCGTAGCAATGGTGTTCTAATGTTTCTTAAAACGAGATATAGCATCCCATTTCTATGTTTCATGATAAGATATAATATTCATTGCGCAGTGTCACGCATACCACGCATACACTTCAAATAAATGTAAGTGCAACCCTTCCTTGCTAGGATATAGCGATGGCAGATGTCCACGTAACAAAGCAATAGATTTCTAATGCTCCTTAGAACGGGATATCGCATCTCATTTCTATGTCTCATGATAAGATATAATATTCATTGCTGAGTGTTATGTGTACTTCGTATTCACTTCAATAGAATGTAAATGCGACACTTCCTTGCTAGGAAATAGCGTCTGCAGATGTCTACGTATCGTAGCAATAGAGTTCTAACGCTACTTTAACCGCGATATCGCAACTCATTTCTATGTTTCATGATAAGATATAATATTCATTGCAAAGTGTCACTTATACCTCACATAAACTTCAAGTGAATGTAAATGCGGCAGTTCCTTGCTAGGAAGTAGGGTTTCCAGATGTCTGCGTATCGTAGCAATAGAGTTCTAATGCTACTTAGAACGCGATATCGCATCTCATATCTATGTTTCATGATAGGATATAGTATTCATTGCCAATAGTCATGTATACCTCGCATACACTACAAATGAATGTAAATGCGGCGCTTCCATGCTAGGAAGTAGCGTTTGCAGATGTCTACGTATCGATGCAATAGAGTTCTAATGCTTCGTAAATTACGATATCGCATCCCATTTCTATGTTTCACGATAAGATATAATACTTATTGTGCAGTGTTATGTATACCTCGTATTCACTTCAAATGTAGGAAAATGGGACACATCTTTGCTAGGAAATAGCGTTTGCAGATATCTACGTATCGAAGCTATAGAGTTCTAATGCTTCTTAAAATGAGATGTCGCATCTCATTTCTATGTTTCATGATAAGATATAATATTCATTGCGAAGTGTCATGTATACCTCGTCTGCACTTCAAATGAATGTAAATGCGACGCATCCTTGCTAGTAAATAGCGTTTGGAGATGTCTGCGTATCGATGCAACAGAGTTCTAATTCTTCTTAAATCCCTATATCGCATCTCATTTCTATGTTTCATGATAAGATACAATATTCATTGCGCAGTTATATGTATACCTGGTATTCACTTCAAAAGAATGTAAATGCGACACTTCCTTGCTAGGAAGTAGCGTTTGCAGATGTCAACGTATCGAAGCAATAGTGTTCTAATGCTTCTTAAAACGCGATTAGGCATCTCATTTCAATGTTTCATGATAAGATAGAATATTCATTGTGCAGTGTTATGTATACCTCGTACTCACTTCAGGAGAATGTAAATGCGACACTTCCTTGCTAGGAAATAGCGTTGGCAGATGTCTACGTATTGAAGCAATAGAGATCTATTGCTTCTTAAATAGCGATATCGCATCTCATTTCTATGTTTCATGATAAGATATAATATTCATTGCGGAGTGTCATGTATACCTCGTATTCACTTCAAAGGAATGTAGATGCGCCACTTCCTTGCTAGGAAGCAGCGTTTGCAGATATCTAGGTATCGAAGCAATAGTGTTCTGATGCCGCTTAAATCGCGATATCGCATCTCATTTATATGTATCACGATAAGATACAATATTCATTGTGCAATGTTATGTATACCTCGTATTCACTTCAAAAGAATGATAATGCGTCACTTCCTTGCTAGGAAATAGCGTTTGCAGATGCCTATGTATCATAGCAATAGAGTTCTAATTCTTCATAAAACGCGATATCGCATCTCATTTCTATGTTTCATGATAAGATACAATATTCATTGCGAAGTGTCATGTATACCTCGTATTCACTTCAAAACAATGTAAATGCGACACTTCCTAGCTAGGAAATAGCGTTTGCAGATGCCTACGTATCGAAGAAATTGATTTCTAATGCTTTTAAAATCGCGATTAGGCATCTCATTTCTATGTTTCATGATAAGATATAATATTCATTGTGCAGTGTTATGTATACCTCGTACTCACTTCAGGAGAATGTAAATGCGACACTTCCTTGCTAGGAAATAGCGTTGGCAGATGTCTACGTATTGAAGCAATAGAGATCTATTGCTTCTTAAATAGCGATATCGCATCTCATTTCTATGTTTCATGATAAGATATAATATTCATTGCGGAGTGTCATGTGTACCTCGCATACACTTCAAATGAATGTAAATGCGACACTTCCTTGCTAGGATATAGCGATGGCAGATGTCTACGTATCGAAGCCACAGATTTCTAATGCTTCTTAAAACGAGATATCGCACTCATTTCTATGTTCCATGATAAGATATAATATTCATTGCGAAGTGTCTTGTATACCACGCATACACTTCAAACGTATTAAAAGGCGACACTTCATTGCTAGGTAATAGCGTTTGCAGATGTCTACGTATCGAAGCAATAGATTTCCAATGCTTCTTAAAACGAGAAATCGCTCCCCATTTATATGCTTCATGAAAAGATATAATATTCATTGTGGAGTGTTATGAATACCTCGTATTCACTTCAAAGGAATGTAAATGCGACACTTCCTTGCTAGGAAATAGCGTCTGCAAATGTCTACGTATCGTAGCATTAGGGTTCGAATGCTTCTTAAAACGAGATATAGCATCTCATTTCTATGTTTCATTATAAGATATAATATTCATTGCGAAGTGTCATGTATACCTTGCATACACTTCAAATGAATGTAAATGCGACACTTCCTTGCTAGGAAATAGCGTTGGCAGATGTCTACATATCGAAGCAATAGCGTTCTAATGTTTCTTAAAACGAGATATAGCACCTCAATTCTGTTTTAGGATAAGATATAATATTCATTGCGGAGTGTCATGTATACTTCAATGAATGTAATTCATGTATCACTTTAAATGAATGTAAGTATGACACTTCCTTGCTAGGAAATAGCGTTTGCAGATGTCTACGTATCGTAGCAGTAGAGTTCTAATGCTTCTTAAAACGCGATATCGCATCAGATTTCTATGTTTCATGATAAGGTATAATATTCATTGCGAAGTGTCATGTATATCTCGCATTCACTTCAAAAGAATGTAGATGCGACACTTCCTTGCTGGGCAGTAGCATTTGCAGACGTCTACGTACCGAAGCAATAGAGTTCCAATGCATCTTAAATAGCGATATCGCATCTCATTCCTATGTTTCAAGATATGATATAATATTCATTGCGAAGTGTCATGTATACTTCGTATTCACATCAAATGAAAGTAAATGCGACACTTCATTGCTAGGAAATAGCGTTTCCAGATATCTACGTATCGTAGCAATAGAGTTCTAATGCTTCTTAAAACGCCATATCGCATCTCATTTCTAGGTTTTATGATAAGATATAATATTCATTGTGGAGTATTATGTATTCCTGGTATTCACTTCAAAAGAATGTCAATGCGCCACTTCCTTTCTAGGAAATAGCGCTGGCAGGGGTCTACGTATCGTAGCATTAGAGTTCTAATGCTACTAAAAACGCGATATCGCATCTCATTTCTATGTCTCATGATAAGCAATAATATTCATTGTGTAGTGTTATGTATACCTCGTATTCACTTCAAAAGAATGTAAATGCGACACTTCCTTGCTAGGAAATAGCGTCTGCAGATGTCTACGTATCGAAGGAATAGAGTTCTAGTGCTTTTTAAAACGCGATATCGCATTTCAATTCAATGTTTCACGTTAAGATATAATATTCATTACGAAGTGTTATATGTTCCTCGCATACACTACAAATGATTGTAAATGCGACACTTCCTTGCTAGGAAATAGCGTTTGCAGATGTCTGCGTATCGAAGCAATAGAGTTCTAATGCATCTTAAATCGCGAAATCGCATCCCATTTCTGTTTTGTGATAAGATGTAATATTCATTGTGGAGTGTTATGTATACCTCGTATTCACTTCAAAGGAATGTAAATGCGACACTTGCTTTCTGTTAACTGTCGTTCCCAGATATCTACGTTTCGCGGCAATAGGGTTCTAATGCTTTTTAAATCGCGATGTCGCATCTCAATCCTATGTTTCATGATAAGATATAATATTCATTGTGGTGTGTCATGTATACCTCGTATTCTCTTCAAAAGAATGTAAATACGACACTTCCTTGTTAGGGAATAGCGTTTGCCAATGTCTACGTATCGTAGCAATAGAGTTCCAATGCATCTTAAAACGCGATATCGCATCACATTTCTATGTTTCATGATAAGATATAATGTTCATTGTGGAGTGTCATGTATACCTCGTAATCTCTCCAAAAGAATGTAAATACGACACTTCCTTGCTAGGGAATAGCGTTTGCAGATGTCTACGTATCGAAGAAATAGAGTTTTATGCTTCTTAAATCCCGATATCGCATCTCATTTCTATGTTTCATGATAAGATATAATATTCATTGTGGAGTGTTATGTATACCTAGTATTCACTTCAAAAGAATGTAAATGCGACACTTCCTTGCTAGGAAATAGCGTCTGCAGATATCTACGCATCGTAGCAATAGAGTTCCAATGCTTTTTAAAACGCGATATCGCATCTCATTTCTATGGTTCATGATAAGATATAATATTCATTGTGGAGTGTTATGTATACCCCGTATTCACTTCAAAAGAATGTAAATGCGACACTTCCTTCCTAGTAAATAGCGTCTGCAGACATCTACGTAGCAATAGAGTACTAATGCTTCTTAAAACGAGATATCGCATCTCATTTCTATGTTTCATGATAAGATATAATATTCATTGCGAAGTGTCACTTATACCTCGTATACACTTCAAATGAATGTAAATGCGACACTTCCTTACTAGCAAGTAGCATTTGCAGTTGTCTCCGTATCGAAGCAATAGGGTTCTTATGCTTCTTAAAACGCGATATCGCATCACATGTCTATGTTTCATGATAAGACATAATATTCATTGTGGACTGCTATGTATACCTCGTATTCACTTCAAAACATTGTAAATGCGACACTTCCTTCCTAGGAAATAGCGTCTGTAGATGTCTACGTATCGAAGCAATAGAGTTCTAATGCTTCTCATATCGTCATATCGCATCTCATTTCTATGTTTCATTATAAGATATAATGTTCATTATGAAGTGTCACGTATACCACGCATACACTCCAAATGAATGTAGATGCGACACTTATTTGCTTGGAAATAGCGTTTGCAGATGTCTACGTATCGAAGCAACAGGGTTCTAATGCTTCTTAAAACGCGATATTGCACTTCATTTCTATGTTTCATTATAAGATATAATATTCATTGCGGAGTGTCATGTATACCTCGCATACACTTCAAATGAATGTAAATGCGACACTTCCTTGCTAGGAAATAGCGTTTGCAGATGACTACGTACCGTAGCTTTAGAATTCTAATGCATCTCAAAACGCGATATCGCATCTCATTTCTATGTTTCATTATAAGACATAATATTTATTACGAAGTGTCATGTATACCTCGTATTCCTTTCAAGGAATGTAAATGCGACACTTCCTTGCTAGGAAATAGCGTTTGCAGATGTCTACGTATCGTAGCATTAGAGTTCTAGCGCTTCTCCCAACGCGCTATCGCATCTCATTTGTATGCTTCGTGATAAGATATCATATTCATTGCGAAGTGTCATGTATACCTCGTATTCACTTGAGTTGAATGTAAATGCGACTCTTCCGTGCTAGGCAATAGCGTTTGCAGATGTCTAGGTATCGAAGCAATAGGGTTCTAATGTTTCTTAAAATGGGTTACCGCATCTCATTTCTATGTTTCATGATAAGATATAATATTCATTGTGCAGTGTCATGTATACCTCGTACTCTCTTCAAAAGAAGGTAAATGCGCCGCATCCTTGCTAGGAAATAGCGTTTCCAGATGTCTGTGTATCGAAACAATATAGATCAAATGCTCCTTAAAACGAGATGTCGCATCTCATTTCTAAGTTTCGTGATAAGATATAATATTCATTGCGAAGTGTCATGTATACCTCGTATTCACATCAAAAGAGTGTAAATGCGACTCTCCCTTGCTAGGAAATAGCGTTTCCAGATATCTACGTATCGTAGCAATAGAGTGCTATTGCTTCTTAAAAGGCTAAATCGTATTTCATATTTATGTTCATTGATAAGATATAATATTCATTGCGAAGTGTCATGTATACCTCGTATTCACTTCAATCGAATGTAAATGCGACACTTCCTTGCCTGGAAACAGCGTTTGCAGATTGCTACGTATCTCATTTCTGTGTTTCATGATAAGATATAATATTCATTGCGAAGTGTGATGTGTACCTCGTACTCACTTCAAAAGAATATAAATGCGACACTTCCTTGCTAGGAAATAACGTTTGCAGATGTCTACGTCTCTAAGCAATAGAGTTCTAATGCTTTTTAAATCGCGATACCGCAACTCATTTCTATGTTTCATGATAAGGTATAATATTCATTGCGCAGTATCATGTATTCCTCGTGTTCACTTCAAAAGAATGTAAATGCGACACTTCCTTGCTACGAAACAGCGTTTGCAGATGTCTACGTATCGTAGCATTAAAGTTCTAAATCATCTCAAGACGCGATATCGCATCTCATTTCTATGTTTCATGATAAGATATAATATTCATTGCGAAGAGTCTTGTATACCACGCATACACTTCAAGCGAATTAAAAGGCGACACTTCATTCCTAGGAAATAGCGTTGGCAGATGTCTAAGTATCGAAGCAAAAGGGTTCTAATGTTTCCAAAAACGAGATATCGCCCCTCATTTCTGTACTAGGATAAGATATAATATTCATTGCGGAGTGTCATGTATACCTCGTATTCTCTCCAAAAGAATGTAAATACGACACTTCCTTGCTAGGAAATAGCGTTCGCTGATATCTACGTATCGTAGCAATAGAGGTCTAATGCTTCTTAAATCGCGATATCGCATCTCATTTCTATGTTTCACGATAAGATATAATATTCATTGCGGAGGGTATGTATATGTATACCTAGTATTCACTTCAAAAGAATGTAAATGCGATACTTCCTTGCTAGGAAATAGCGTCTGCAGATGTCTACGTATCGTAGCAATAGAGTTCTAATGCTTCTTAAAACGCGATATCGCATCTCATTTCTACGTATTATGATAAGATATAATATTCATTGTGTAGTGTTATGTATACCTCGTATTCACTTCAATAGAATGTAAATGCAACACTTGCTTGCTAGAAAGTAGCGTTTGCAGATGTCTACGTATCGAAGCAATAGAGTTCTAATGCTTCTTAAAACGCCATATCGCATCTCATTTCTATGTTTTATGATAAGATATAATATTCATTGCGAATTGTCACTTATACATCGCATACACTTCAAATGAATGTAAATGCGTCACTTGCTTGCTAGGAAATAGCGTTTGTAGATGTCTACGTATCGAAGGAATAGAGTTCTAGTGCTTTTTAAAACGCGATATCGCATTTCAATTCAATGTTTCACGTTAAGATATAATATTCATTACGAAGTGTTATATGTTCCTCGCATACACTTCAAATGATTGTAAATGCGACACTTCCTTGCTAGGAAATAGCGTTTGCAGATGTCTGCGTATCGAAGCAATAGAGTTCTAATGCATCTTAAATCGCGAAATCGCATCCCATTTCTGTTTTGTGATAAGATGTAATATTCATTGTGGAGTGTTATGTATACCTCGTATTCACTTCAAAGGAATGTAAATGCGACACTTGCTTTCTGTTAACTGTCGTTCCCAGATATCTACGTTTCGCAGCAATAGGGTTCTAATGCTTTTTAAATCGCGATGTCGCATCTCAATCCTATGTTTCATGATAAGATATAATATTCATTGTGGTGTGTCATGTATACCTCGTATTCTCTTCAAAAGAATGTAAATACGACACTCCCTTGTTAGGGAATAGCGTTTGCCAATGTCTACGTATCGTAGCAATAGAGTTCCAATGCATCTTAAAACGCGATATCGCATCACATTTCTATGTTTCATGATAAGATATAATGTTCATTGTGGAGTGTCATGTATACCTCGTAATCTCTCCAAAAGAATGTAAATACGACACTTCCTTGCTAGGGAATAGCGTTTGCAGATGTCTACGTATCGAAGAAATAGAGTTTTATGCTTCTTAAATCCCGATATGGCATCTCATTTCTATGTTTCATGATAAGATATAATATTCATTGTGGAGTGTTATGTATACCTAGTATTCACTTCAAAAGAATGTAAATGCGACACTTCCTTGCTAGGAAATAGCGTCTGCAGATATCTACGCATCGTAGCAATAGGGTTCTTATGCTTCTTAAAACGCGATATCGCATCACATGTCTATGTTTCATGATAAGACATAATATTCATTGTGGACTGCTATGTATACCTCGTATTCACTTCAAAACATTGTAAATGCGACACTTCCTTCCTAGGAAATAGCGTCTGTAGATGTCTACGTATCGAAGCAATAGAGTTCTAATGCTTCTTATATCGTCATATCGCATCTCATTTCTATGTTTCATTATAAGATATAATGATCATTATGAAGTGTCAGGTATACCTCGCATACACTCCAAATGAATGTAGATGCGACACTTATTTGCTTGGAAATAGCGTTTGCAGATGTCTACGTATCGAAGCAACAGGGTTCTAATGCTTCTTAAAACGCGATATTGCACTTCATTTCTATGTTTCATTATAAGATATAATATTCATTGCGGAGTGTCATGTATACCTCGCATACACTTCAAATGAATGTAAATGCGACACTTCCTTGCTAGGAAATAGCGTTTGCAGATGACTACGTACCGTAGCTTTAGAATTCTAATGCATCTCAAAACGCGATATCGCATCTCATTTCTATGTTTCATTATAAGACATAATATTTATTACGAAGTGTCATGTATACCTCGTATTCCTTTCAAGGAATGTAAATGCGACACTTCCTTGCTAGGAAATAGCGTTTGCAGATGTCTACGTATCGTAGCATTAGAGTTCTAGCGCTTCTCCCAACGCGCTATCGCATCTCATTTGTATGCTTCGTGATAAGATATCATATTCATTGCGAAGTGTCATGTATACCTCGTATTCACTTGAGTTGAATGTAAATGCGACTCTTCCGTGCTAGGCAATAGCGTTTGCAGATGTCTAGGTATCGAAGCAATAGGGTTCTAATGTTTCTTAAAATGGGATACCGCATCTCATTTCTATGTTTCATGATAAGATATAATATTCATTGCGGAGTGTCATGTATACCTCGCATACACTTCAAATGAATGTAAATGCGACACTTCCTTGCTAGGAAATAGCGTTTGCAGATGACTACGTACCGTAGCAATAGAGTTGTAATGCATCTCAAAACCCGATATCGCATCTCATTTCTATGTTTCATGATAAGATATAATATTCATTGCGATGTGTCATGTATACCTTGTATTCACTTCAAAAGAATGTAAATGCGACACTTCCTTGCTAGGAAATAGCGTTTCCAGATGACTAGGTATTGAAACAATAGAGTTCTAATGTTTCTTAAAACGTGATGTCGCACCGCATTTCTATGTTTCATGATGAGATATAATATTCATTGCGAATTGTCATGTATACCTCGTATTTACTTCAAAAGAACGTAAATGCAACAATTCCTTGCTAGGAAATAGCGATTGCAGATGTCTACGTATCGCAGTAATGGGGTTCTAATGCTCCGCAAATCGCGACATAGCATCTCATTTCGATGTCTCACTATAAGATATAATATTAATTGTGCGGTGTTATGTATACCTCGTATTCACCTCAAATGAATGTAAATGCGACTCTTCCTTCCTAGGAAATAGCGTTGGCAGATGTCTACGTATCGAAGCAGTAGAATTCTAATGCTTCTTAAATAGCCGTATCGCATCTCATTTCTATGTTTCATGATAAGATATAATATTCATTGTGGAGTGTTATGTATACCTCGTATTCACTTCAAAAGAATGTAAATCTGACACTTCCTTGCTAGGAAATAGCGTTAGCAGACATCTGCCGATCGTAGCAATAGAGATCTAATGCTTCTTAAACCGCGATGTCGCTCCTCATTTCTATGTTTCATGATGAGATATAATATTCATTGCGAAGTGTCACTTATGCCTCGCATACACTTCAAGTGAATGTAAATGCGACACTTCCTTGCCAGGATACATCATTTGCAAATGTCTACGTATCGAAGCAATAGAGTTCTAATGCTTCCTAAAACGCGATATCGCATCTCAGTTCTATGTTTCATGATAAGATATAATATTCATTGCGAAGTGTTACGCATACCTCGTATACACTTCAAATGAATGAAAGTGCGAGACTTCCTTGCTAGGAAGTAGCGTTTGCAGATGACTGCGTATCGTAGCATTAGATTTCTAATGCATCTCAAAACGCGATATCGCATCTCATTTCTATGTTTCATGATAGGATATAATATTCATTGCGAAGTGCCACTTATACCTGCCAAACATTTCAAATGAATGTAAATGCGACACTTCATTGCTAGGAAATAGAGTTTGCAGATGTCTACGTATCGTAGCAATACGGTTATAACGCTTCTTAAAATGCGATATCGCATCTTATTTCTATGTCTCACAATAAGGTATAACATTAATTGCGAAGTGTCATGTGTACTTGGCATACACTTCAAATGAATGTAAATGCGACACTTCCTTGCTAGCAAATAGCGTTGGCAGATGTCTACGCATCGTAGCAATACAGATCTAATGTTTGTTAAAACGCGATGTCGCATCTCATTTCTATGTTCCATGTTAAGATATAATATTCATTGCGAAGTGTCATTTATACCTCGTATTCACTTCAAAAGAATGTAAATGCGACACTTCCTTGCTATTAAATAGCGTTTGAAGATGCATACGTATCGCAGCAATAGATTTCTAATGCTACTTATATCGCGTTAACGCATGTCATTCCTATGTTTCCTGATAAGGTATAATATTCATCTTGGAGTATCATGTATACCTCGTATTCACTTAAAAAGAATGTAAAGGCGACACTTCCTTGCTAGGAAATAGCGTTTGCAGATGTCTACGTATCGTAGGAATAGAGTTCTAATGCTTCTCAAAACGCGATATCGCATCTCATTTCTATGTTTCATGATAAGGTATAATATTCATAGCGACGTGTCATGTATACCTCATATTCACTTCAAAAGCATGTGAATGCGACACTTCCCTGCAAGGAAATAGCGTTTCCTGATGTCTACGTATCGTAGCTCTAGAGATCTAATGCTCCTTAAATCGCGATATCGCATCTCATTTCTATGTTTCATGATAAGATATAATATTCATTATGGACTGTTATGTATACCTCGCATTCTCTTCAAAAGAATGTAAATGCGACACTTCCTTGCTAGGAAATATCGTTTGCAGATGTCTACGCATCGTAGCAATAGAGTTCTAATGCTTCTTAAAACGCGAAATCGCATCTCATTTCTATGTTACACGATAAGATACAATAATGATTGGGAAGTGTCGTGTATACCTCGCATTCACTTCAAATGAATGTAAATGCGACACTTCCTAGCTAGGATATAGCGATGGCAGATGTCTACGTATGGAAGCAATAGAGATCTAGTGCTTTTTAAAACGAGATATCGCATCTCATTTCTATGTTTCATGATAAGGCACAATATTCATTGCGAAGTGTCATGTATACCTCGTATTCACTCCAAAGAATGTAAGTGCGACACTTCCTTGCCAGGAAGTAGCGTTTGCAGATGTCTACGTATCGAAGCAATAGTGTCCTAATGCTTCTTAAAACGCGATACCGCATCTCATTTCTATGTTTCACGATAAGATATAATATTCATTGCGAAGTGGCATGTATACCTTGTATTCAATTCAAAACAATGTCGATGCGACTCTTCCTTGCTAGGAAATAGCGTTTGCAGATGTCTACGTATCGAAGCAATAAAGTTCTAATGCTTCCTATATCGCGAGATCGAATCTCATTTCCATGTATCACGATAAGATATAATATTCATTGAGGAGGGTTATGTATACCTCGTATTCACCTCAAAAGAATGTAAATGCGACACTTCCTTGCTAGGAAATAACGTTTGCAGGTGTCTACGTATCGAAGCAATGGAGTTCTAATGCTTCTTAAATAGCGATATCGCATCTCATTTCTATGTCTCATGATAAGATATAATATTCATTGTGCAGTGTTATGTATACCTCGTATTCACTTCAAAATGGTGTCAATGCGGCACTTCCTTGCTAGGAAATAGCGTTTGCAGATGTCTACGTATCGAAGCAATAGAGTTCCAATGCTTCTCAGAACGCGATATAGCATCTCATTTCTATGTTTCATGGTAAGACATAATAGTCACTGCGAAGTGTTATGTATACCTCGTCTTCACCTGAAAAGTATGTAAATGAGACATTTCCTTGCTTGGAAATAGCTTTTCCGGATGTCTACGTATCGTAGCAGCAGAGTTCTAAATCTTCATAAATTCAAGGTATCGCATCCCATTCCTATGTTTCATGAAGAGATATTATATTCATTGCGAAGTGTCATGTATACCTCGCATACACTTAAAGTGAATGTAAATGCGCCACTTTCTTCCTAGGAAAGAGCGTTGGCAGATGTCTACGTGTCGAAGCAATAGAGTTCTAATGCTTCTTAAAGCGAGATATCGTAACTCATTTCTATGTTTCATGATAAGATATAATATTCATTCCGAAGTGACATGTATACCTCGTATTCACTTCAAAAGAATGTAACTGCGACACTTCCTTGCTAGGAAGTAGCGTTTCAGATGCCTTCGTATCGTAGCAATAGAGTTCTAATGCTTCTTAAAACGCGATATCGCATCTCATTTCTATGTTTCATGATAAGATATAATATTCATTGCGATGGGTCATGTATACATTGTATTCACTTCAAAAGAATGTAAATGCGACACTTCCTTGCTAGGAAATATCGTCTGCAGATATCTACGTATCGTAGCAATAGAGTTCTAATGCTTCTCAAAACCCGATATCGCACCTCATTTCTATGTTTCATGATAAGTTATAATACTCATTGCGAAGGGTCATGTATACCTCGTATTCACTTCAAAAGAATGTAAACGCGACACTTCCGTGCTAAGAAATAGCGTTTGCAGATTTCTCCGTATCGAAGCAGTAGATTTCTATTGCTTTTAAAATCGGGATAACGCATCTCATGTCTATGTTTCGTGATAAGATATAATATTCATTGTGGAGTGTTATGTCTACCTCGCATTCACTTCAAAAGAATGTAATTGCGACACTTCCTTGCTAGGAAATAGCGTTTGCAGATATCTACGTATCGTAGCAATAGAGTTGTAATGCATCTCAAAACCCGATATCGCATCTCATTTCTATGATTCATGATAAGATATAATATTCATTGCGATGTGTCATGTATACCTTGTATTCACTTCAAAAGAATGTAAATGCGACACTTCCTTGCTAGGAAATAGCGTTTCCAGATGACTAGGTATCGAAACAATAGAGTTCTAATGTTTCTTAAAACGTGATGTCGCACCTCATTTCTATGTTTCATGATGAGATATAATATTCATTGCGAATTGTCATGTATACCTCGTATTTACTTCAAAAGAACGTAAATGCAACAATTCCTTGCTAGGAAATAGCGATTGCAGATGTCTACGTATCGCAGTAATGGGGTTCTAATGCTCCGCAAATCGCGACATAGCATCTCATTTCGATGTCTCACTATAAGATATAATATTAATTGTGCGGTGTTATGTATACCTCGTATTCACCTCAAATGAATGTAAATGCGACTCTTCCTTCCTAGGAAATAGCGTTGGCAGATGTCTACGTATCGAAGCAGTAGAATTCTAATGCTTCTTAAATAGCCGTATCGCATCGCATTTCTATGTTTCATGATAAGATATAATATTCATTGCGAAGTGTCATGTATACCACGCATACACTTCAAACGAATGTAAATGCGACACTTCCTTGCTACGAAATAGCGTTGGCACATGTCTGCGTATCGAAGCAATAAAGTTCTAATGCTTCTTAAATCGCCAAATCGCATTTCACTTTTATGTTTCATGATAAGATACAATATTCATTGTGCAGTGCTATGTGTACCTCGTATTCACTTCAAGAGAATGTAAATGCGACACTTCCTTGCTAGGAAATAGCGTTGGTACATGTCTGCGTATCGAAGCAATAAAGTTCTAATGCTTCTTAAATCTCCAAATCGCATTTCATTTCTATGTTTCATGATAAGTTATAATATTCATTGGGAAGTGTCATGTATACATCGCAAACACTTCAAATGAATGTAAATGCGACACTTCCATGCTAGGAAGTGGCGTTTGCAAATGACTACGTATCGCAGGAATAGAGTACTAACGCTTCCTAAAACAAGATATCGCAACTCATTTCTATGTTTCATGAGAAGATATAATATTCATTGCGAAGTGTCATGTACACCTCGTATTCCCTTCAAAGGAATGTAAATGCGACACTTCATTGCTAGGAAATAGCGTTTGCAGATGTCCACGTATCGAAGCAAGGGAGTTCTAATGCTTCTAAAAACGCGATATCGCATTCCATTCCTATATTTCATGATAGGATATAGTATTCATTGCGAAATGTCACTTATACCTCGCAGACACTTCAAATGAATGTAAATGCGACACTTCCATGCTAGGTAATAGCGTTTGCAGATGTCTCCGTATTGAAGCAATAGATATCTAATGCTTCTTTAATCGCGATATCGCATTTTATTACTATGATTCGTTATAAGGTATAATATTCACTGTGGTGTGTTATGTATACCTCGTATTCACCTCAAAAGAATGTAAATGAGACACTTCCTTGCTAGGAAATAGCGTTTGCAGATGTCTCCGTATTGAAGCAATAGCATTCTAATGCTTCTTAAATCGCCATATCGCTTCTCATTTCTATGTTTCATGATAAGATATAATATTCATTGTCGAGTGTTATGTATACCTCGTATTCACTTCAAAAGATTGTAAATGCGACACTTCCTTGCTAGGAAATAGCGATTGCAGATGTGTACGTATCGAAGCAATGGAGTTCTAATGCTTCTTAAAACGCGATATCGCTTCTCATTACTATGTTTCACGATAAGATATAATACACATTGCGCAGTGTTATGTATCCCTCGTATTCACTACAAATGTAGGTAAATGCGACACATCCTTTCTAGGAAATAGCGTATGCAGATGTCTACCTATCGAAGCAATAGAGTTCTAACGCTTCTTAGAACACGATATCGCATCTCATTTCTATGTTTCATTATAAGATACAATATTCATTGCGGATTGTCATGTATACCTTGTATTCCTTTCAAAAGATTGTAACTGCGACACTTCCTTGCTAGGAAGTAGCGTTTGCAGAAATCTACGTATCGTAGCAATGGAGTTCTAATGCTTCTCAAAACGAGATATCGCATCTCATTTCTATGTTTCATGATAAGATATACTATTCATTGTGCATTGTTATGTATACCTCGTATTCGCTTCAAAAGAGTGTAAGTGCGACACTTACTTGCTTGGAAATAGCGTTGGCAGATGTCTACGCCTCGTAGCACTAGGGATCTAAAGATTGTTAAAACGCGATATCGACTAATTTCTATGTTTCATGATAAGATATAATATTCATTGCGAAGTGTCATGTATACCTCGTATTCACTTCAAAAGAATGTAAATGCGACACTTCCTTCCTAGGATATAGCGATGTCAGATGTCTACGTACCGAAACAATAGAGTTATAATGCTTCTTAAAACGCGATATCGCAGCTCATTTCTTTGTCTCATGATAAGATATAATATTCATTGCGAAGAGTCATGTATACCTCGTATTCACTTCAGATGAATGTATATGCGACACTTCCTTGCTAGGAAATAGCGTTTGCAGATGTCAACGTATCGTAGCAATAGGGTTCTAATGCTTCTTAAAACGCGATATCGATCCTCATTTCTTGGTTTCATGATAAGATATAATATTCATTGTGGTGTGTTAAGTATACCTCGTATTCACTTCAAAAGAATGTAGATGCGACACTTCCATGCTAGGAAATAGCGTTTGCAGATGTCTTCGTACCGTAGCATTGGAATTCTAACGCTTCTCAAAACGCGATATCGCATCTCATTTCCATGTTTCATGCTTAGATATAATATTAATTGCGAAGTGTCATATGTACCTCGTATTCACTTAAAAAGAATGTAAATGCGACACATCCTTGCTAGGAAATAGCGTTTGCAGATGTCTGCTTATCGGAGTAATAGAGTTCTAATGCATCTTATAACGCGATGTCGCATCTCATTTATGTGTTTCATGATAAGTTATAATATTCATTGCGAAGTGTCATGTTTACCTTGTATTCAATCCAAAAGAATGTTTTTGCGACACTTCCATGCTACGAAATAGCGTTTGCAGGTGTCTACGTATCGTAGCAATAGAGTTCTTATGCGTCTTAAATCGCCATATTGCATCTCATTTCTATGTTTCATGATAAGATATAATATTCATTGTGGAGTGTTATGTATACCTCGTATTCACTTCAAAAGATTGTAAATGCGACACTTCCTTGCTAGGAAATTGCTTTTGCAGATGTCTACGTATCGAAGCAAGAGAGTTCTAATGCTTCTTGAAACGGGATACCGAGTCTCATTACTGTGTTTCATAATAAGATATAATATTCATTACGAAGTTTCATGTATTCCTCGTATTCACTTCAAATGAATGTAACTGCGAAACTTCCTTGCTAGGAAATAGCGTTAGCAGATGTCTACGTATCGAAGCAATAGAGTTCTAATGCTTCCTGAAACGGGATATCGCATCTCATTTCTATGCTTCATGATAAGATATAATATTCATTGCGAAGATTCATGTATTCCTCTTATTCACTTCAAATGAATGTAAATGGGACAGTTCCTTGCTAGGAATTAGCGATTGCAGATGCCTACGTATCGAAGCAATAGAGTTCTAATGCTTCTTGAAACGGGATATCGCATCTCATTTCTATGTTTCATGATAAGATATAATATTAATTGCGAAGTGTCATGTATACCTCGCATTCACTTCAAAAGAATGTAAATACGACACTTCCTTGCTAGGAAATAGCGTTTGCAGATGTCTACGTGTCGTGGCAATAGAGTTCTAATGCTTCTGAAAACGCGATATCGCATCTGATTTCTATGTTTCATGATAAGATATAATATGCATTGCGAAGAGTCATGTTTTCCTCGTCTTCACTTCAAATGAATGTAAATGCGACACTTCCTTGCTAGGAAATAGCGATTGTAGATGTCTACGTTTCGAAGCAATAGAGTTCTAATGCTTCTTGAAATGGGATATCGCATTTCACTTCTATGGTTCATGATAAGATATAATGTTAATTGCGAAGTGTCATGTATACCTCGCATACACTTCAAATGAATGTAAATGCGACAATTCCTTCCTAGGAAATAGCGATTGCAGATGTCTACGTATCGAAGCAGTAGAGTTCTAATGCTTCTTGAAACGGGATATCGCATCTCATTTCTATGTTTCATGATAAGATATAATATTCATTGCGAAGTGTCATGTATACCTCGCATACACTTCAAACGAATGTAAATGCGACACTACATTGCTAGGAAATAGCCTTGGCAGATGTCTACGTATCGAAGAAATAGTGTTCTATTACTTCTTAAGTCGCCATATCGCATCACATTTCTATGTTTCATGATAAGATATAATATTCATTGTGGAGTGTTATGTATACCTCGCATTCACTTCAAATGACTGTAAATGCGACACTTCCTTGCTAGGATATAGCGATGGCAGATGTCTACGTATCGAGCAATAGGGTTCTAGTGCTTCTGAAATCGCAATATCGCATCTCATTTCTATGTATCATGATAAGATATAATATACATCGTCCAGTGTTATGTATACCTCGTATACACTTCAAATGAATGTAAATGCGACACTTCCTTGCTGGGATGTAGCGTTTGCAATTGTCTACGTAAGAAGCAATAGAGTTCTGTGGCTTCTCAAAACGCGATATCGCATCTCATTTCTATGTTTCATGATAAGATAACATATTAATTGCGAAGTGTCATGTATACCACGCATACACTTCAAATCAATGTAAATTCGACACTTCCTTTCTATTAAATAGGGTTTGCAGATGTCTACGTAACGAAACAATAGAGTTCTAATGCCTCTTAAAACGAGATATCGCATCTCATTTCTATGTTTCATGACAAGATATAATATTCATTGCGAAGTGTCATGTATACCTCGTATTCACTTCAAATGAATGTAAATGCGATAATTCCTTCCTAGGAAATAGCGTTTCCAGATTTCTAGGTATCGAAGCAATAATGTTCTAATGCTTCTTAAAACGCGATATCGCATCTCATTTCTATGTTTCATGATAAGACATAATATTCATTAGGAAGTGTCATGTATACCTCGCATAAACTTAAAATGAATGTAAATGCGACACTTCCGTGCCAGAATATAGCGTTTGCAGATGTCTACGTATCGAAGCAATAGAGTTCTAATGTTTCGTAAATCGCGATATCGCATCACACTTCTACGTTTCGTGATAAGATATAATATTAATTGTGGAGTTTTATGTATACCTCGTATTCACTTCAAATGAATGTAACTGCGATACTTCCTTCCTGGCAAGTAGCGTTTCCAGATGTCTACGTGTTGAAGCAATAGAGTTCTAATGCTTCTTAAAACGGGATATCGGGACTCATTTCTATGTTTCATGATAAGATTTACTATTAATTGCAAAGTGTTATGTATACCTCGTTTTCACTTCGAAATAATTTAAATCCGACACTTCCTTTCTACGAAATAGCGTCTCCAGATGTCTACGCATCGAAGCATTAGAGTGCTAATGCTTCTTAAAACGTGATATCGAATCTCATTTCTATGCTTCACGGTAAGATATAATATTCATTGCGAATTGTTATGTATATGTCGTATACACTTGAAAAGATTGTAAATGCGACACTTCATTGCCAGGATATAGCGTTTGTAGATGTCTACGTATCGAAGCAAGGAATTTCTAATGCTTCTTAAATCGGGATACCGCATCTCAATTCTATGTTCAATGATAAGGTATAATATTCATTGCGAAGTGTCACTGACACCTCGCATACACTACAAAAGAATGTAAATGCGACACTTCCTTGCTAGGAAGTAGCGTTTGCAGACAACTACGTATCGAAGCAATAGAGTTCTAATGCTTCAAAAATCGCGATGTCGCATCTCATTTCTATGTTTCATGATAAGATATAATATTCATTGTGGATTGTTATGTATACCTCGTATTCGCTTCAAAAGATTCAAAATTCTACACTTCCTTGCTAGAAATTAGGGTTTGCAGATGTCTACGTATCGTAGCAAGTGTTCTAATCCTTCTTAAAACGTGATAATGCATCTCACTTCTATATTTCATGATAAGAGATAGTATCCATTTTGAATTGTCATGTATACCTCGTATTCACTTCAAAAGAATGTAACTGCGACACTTCCCTGCTATTATATAGCGTTTGCAGATGTCTGCACACCGTAGCAATAGAGTTCCAAAGCTTCTTAAAACAAGATATCGCACCTCATTTCCATGTTTCATGATAAGATATAATATTCATTGCGAAGTATCATGAATACATCGTATTCACTTCAAAAGAATGTAAATGCGACACTTCGTTGCTAGGAAGTAGCGTTTGCAGATGTCTACTTATCGAAGCAATAGATTTCTAATGCTTCTTAAAACGAGATGTCGCATCTCATATCTATGTTTCATGATAAGATATATTATTCATTGCGAAGTGTCATGTATACCTCGTATTCACTTCAAATGAATGTAAATGTGACACTTCCTTGTTAGGAAATAGCGTTTGCAGATGTCTACGTATCGAAGCCATTGACTTCTAATGCTTCTTAAAATGGGATACCGCATCTCATTTCTCTGTTTCATGATAAGATATAATATTCATTGCGAAGTGTCATGTATACCTCGTATTCACTTTAAAAGAATGTAAATGCGTCACTTCCTTGCTAGGAAATAGCGTTTGCAAATGTCTACTTATCGTAGCAATAGAGTTCTAACGATTCTTAATTCGCTATATCGCATCTCATTTCTATGTTTCATGATAAGATATAATATTCATTGCGAAGTGTCACGAATACCTCGTATTCACTGTAATAGATTGTAATGCGACACTTCGTTGCTAGGAAATAGCGTTTCCAAATATCTACGTATCGTAGCAATAGAGTTCTAGTGCTCCTTAAAACGCGATATCGCATCCCACATCTATGTTCCATGATCCGATATAATATTCATTGCGAAGTGTCACTTATACCTCGCATACGCTCGAAGAGAATGTAAATGCGACACTTCCTTGCTAGGATATATCATTTGCAGATGTCTAAGTATAGAAGCAATAGAGTTCTAATGCTTCTTGAAACGCGATATCGCATCACATATCTATGTTTCATGATAAGATATAATATTCATTGCGATGTGTCACTTATACCTCACATACACTTCAAATGAATGTAAATGCGACACTTCCTTGCTAGGAAAGGGCGTTTGCAGATGTCTACGTATCGAGACAATAGGGTTCTAGTGCTTCTTAAAACGCGATATCGCATCGCACTTCTATGTTTCATGAAAAGATATAATATTCATTGTGACGTGTTATGTATACCTCGTCTGCACTTCAAAAGATTGTAAATGCCACTCTTCCTCGCTAGGAAATAGCGTTTCCAGATGCCTACGTATCGAAGCAATAGATATCTAATGCTTTTTAAATCGCGATATCGCATCTCATTTCTATGTTTCATGATAAGATATAATATTCATTGCGAAGTGTCACATATACCTCGCATACATTTCAAATGAATGTAAATGCTACACTTCCTTGCTAGGAAATAGCGTAAGCAGATGTCTACGTATCGAAGCAATAGTGCTCCAATGCTTCTTAAAACTAGATATCGCATCTCATTTCAACGTTTCATGATAAGATATAATATTCATTGCGAAGTGTTACGTATTCCTCGCATACGCTTCTAATGAATGTAAATGCGACACTTCCTTGCTAGGAAATAGCGTTTGCAGATGTCTACGTATCGAAGCAATAGAGTTCTAATGTTCTCAAAACGCGATATCGCATCTCATTTCTATGTTACATGATAAGACATAATATTCATTGCGAAGTGCCTCGTATACCTCGCATACACTTGAAATGAATGTAAATGCGACACATCCTTCCTAGGAAATAGCGTTTGCAGATGTCTACGTATCGAAGCAATAGTGTTTCAATGCTTCATAAAACGAGATGTCTCATTCCATTTCTATGTTTCATGATAAGATATAATATTCCTTGCGAAGTGTCTCGTATACCTCGCATACACTTGAAACGAATGTAAATGCGACACATCCTTGCTTGGCAATAGCGTCTGCAGATATCTACATATCGTAGCAATAGAGACCTAATGCTCCTTAAAACGCGATATCGCATCTCATTTCTATGTTTCCTGATAAGTTATAATATTCATTGCTAAGTGTCATGTATACCTCGTATTCACTTCAAAAGAATGTAAATGCGACACTTCCTTCCTAGGAAATATCGTTGGCAGATGTCTACGTATCGTAGCAATAGAGTTCTAATGCTACTTAATACGCAATATCGCATCTCATTTCTATGTTTCATGATAAGATACAATATTCATTGCGAAGTGCTATGTATTCCTCGTCTACATTTCAAATGAATGTAAATGGGACACTTCCTTGCTAGGAAGTAGCGTTTGCAGATGTCTACGTATCGAAGCAGTAGAATGCTAATGCTTCTTAAACCGCCATATCGCATCTCATTTCTATGTTTCATAATATGATATAATACTCATTGCGAATTGTCCTGTATAACTCGCATACGCTTCAAATGATTGTAAATGCGACACTTCCTTGCTGGGAAATAGCGTTACCAGATGTCTTCGTATCGAAACAATAGAGTTCTAATGCTTCTTAAAACGGGATACCGCATCTCATTCCTATGTTTCATGATAAGATATAACATTCATTGCGAAGTGTCATGTATACCACGTATTCACTTCAGAAGAATGTAAATGCGACACTTCCGTGCTAGGAAATAGCGTTTCCAGATATCTACGTATCGTAGCAACAGAGTTCTAATGCCTCTTAAAACGGGATACCGCATTTCATTTCTATGTTTCATGATAAGATATAGTATTCATTGCGAAGTGTCATGTATACCTCGCATACACTTCAAATGAATGTAAATGCGACACTTGCTTGCTAGGAAATAGCGTTGGCAGATGTCTACGCATCGTAGCAATACAGATCTAATGTTTGTTAAAACGCGATATCGCATCTCATTCCTATGTTCCACGTTAAGATATAATATTCATTGCGAAGTGTCATTTATACCTCGTATTCACTTCAAAAGAATGTAAATGCGACACTTCCTTGCTAGGAAATACCGATTGCAGATGTCTACGTATCGTGGCTATAGAGTTCTGATCCTTCTCAAATCGCGATACCGCATCTCATTTCTATGTTTCGTGATAAGGTATAATATTTATTGTGGAATGTTATGTATTCCTCGTTTTCACTTCAAAAGAATGTAAATGCGACACTTCCTTGCTATTAGATTGCGTTTGCAGATTTCTACTTATCGAAGTAATAGTGTTCTAATGCTTCTTATATCGCGTTAACGCATGTCATTTCTATGTTTCGTGATAAGGTATAATATTCATCGTGGAGTGTTATGTATATCTCGCATACACTTCAAATGAATGTAAATGCGACACTTCCTTGCTAGGAAGTAGCGTTTGCAGATGTCTACGTATCGATGCAATAGAGTTCTAACGCTTCTTAAATCGCGATATCGCATCTCATTTCTATGTTTCATGGTAAGATAAAATAATCATTGCGAAGTGCCACTTATACCTCGCATGCACTTCAGATGAATGTATATGCGACACTTCCTTGCTAGGAAATAGCGTTTGCAGATGTCTACGTATCGTAGGAATAGAGTTCTAATGCTTCCCAAAACGCGATATCGCATCTCATTTCCATGTTTCATGATAAGATATAATATTCACTGTGGTGTGTTATGTATACATCGTATTCACTTCAAAAGAATGTAAATGCGACACATCCTTGCTAGGAAATAGAGTCTGCAGATGCCTACGTTTCGTAGCATTAATGTTCTAATGCTTCTCAAAACGCGAGATCGCATTTCATTTCTATGTTTCATGATAAGATGTAATATTCATAGCGAAGTGCCATGTATACCTCGCACACACTTCAAATGAATGTAAATGCGACACTTCCTTGAAAGAAAATAGCGCTTGCAGATGTCTACGTATCGAAGTAATAGAGATCTAATGCTTCTCAAATCGCGATATGCTTCTCATTTCTATGTTTCATGACGAGATATAATATACATTGTGGAGTGTTATGTATACCTCGTAATCACTTCAAAAGTATGTAAGTGCAACACTTCCTTGATATTAAATAGCGTTTGCAGAGATCTACGTATCGTAGCAATAGATTTCTAATGCTTTATAAATCGCGATATCGCATCTCATTTCTATGTTTTATGATAAGATATAATATTCATTGTGCAGTGTTATGTAAACCACGTACTCACTTCAGAAGAATGTAAATACGACACCTCCTGCTAGGAAGTAGCTATTGCAGATGTCTACGTATTGTAGCAGTAGCTTTCTAATGCTTCTCAAAACGCGATATGGCATCTCATTTCTATTTTTCATGATAAGATATAATATTCATTGTGACGTGTTATGTATACCTCGTCTGCACTTCAAAAGATTGTAAATGCCACTCTTCCTCGCTAGGAAATAGCGTTTCCAGATGCCTACGTATCGAAGCAATAGATTTCTAATGCTTTTTAAATCGCGATATCGCATCTCATTTCTATGTTTCATGATAAGATATAATATTCATTGCGAAGTGTCACATATACCTCGCATACATTTCAAATGAATGTAAATGCTACACTTCCTTGCTAGGAAATAGCGTAAGCAGATGTCTACGTATCGAAGCAATAGTGCTCCAATGCTTCTTAAAACTAGATATCGCATCTCATTTCAACGTTTCATGATAAGATATAATATTCATTGCGAAGTGTTACGTATTCCTCGCATACGCTTCTAATGAATGTAAATGCGACACTTCCTTGCTAGGAAATAGCGTTTGCAGATGTCTACGTATCGAAGCAATAGAGTTCTAATGTTCTCAAAACGCGATATCGCATCTCATTTCTATGTTACATGATAAGACATAATATTCATTGCGAAGTGCCTCGTATACCTCGCATACACTTGAAATGAATGTAAATGCGACACATCCTTCCTAGGAAATAGCGTTTGCAGATGTCTACGTATCGAAGCAATAGTGTTTCAATGCTTCATAAAACGAGATGTCTCATTCCATTTCTATGTTTCATGATAAGATATAATATTCCTTGCGAAGTGTCTCGTATACCTCGCATACACTTGAAATGAATGTAAATGCGACACATCCTTGCTTGGCAATAGCGTCTGCAGATATCTACATATCGTAGCAATAGAGACCTAATGCTCCTTAAAACGCGATATCGCATCTCATTTCTATGTTTCCTGATAAGTTATAATATTCATTGCTAAGTGTCATGTATACCTCGTATTCACTTCAAAAGAATGTAAATGCGACACTTCCTTCCTAGGGAATATCGTTGGCAGATGTCTACGTATCGTAGCAATAGAGTTCTAATGCTCCTTAATACGCAATATCGCATCTCATTTATGTTTCATGATAAGATACAATATTCATTGCGAAGTGCTATGTATTCCTCGTCTACATTTCAAATGAATGTAAATGCGACACTTCCTTTCTAGGAAATTACGTTTCCAGATGTCTACGTATCGAAGCAATAGAGTTCTAAAGCTCCCCAAAACGCGATATTGCATCTCATTTCGATGTTTCATGATAAGATATAATATTCATTGCGAAGTGTCACTTATATCTCGCATACACTAAAAAAGAAAGTAAATGCGACACTTCCTTGCTAGGAAATAGCGTATGCAGATATCTACGTATCGTAGCATTAGAGTTCTAATGCTTCTCAAAACGCGATATTGCATCTCATTTCTATGTTTCATTATAAGATATAATATTCATTGCGAGGTGTCATGTATACCTCGCATACACTTCAAATGAATGTAAATGCGACACTTCGTTGCTAGGATATAGCGATGGCAAATGTCTAAATATCGAAGCAACAGAGTACTAATGCTTCTTAAAACGAGATGTCCCATCTCATTTCTATGTTTCATGATAAGATATAATATTCATTTCGAAGTGGCTTGTATACTTCGCATACACTTAAAAAGAATGTAAACGCGACACTTCCTTGCTAGGAAATAGCGTTTGCAGATGTCTACGTATCGTAGCATTAGAGTTCTAATGCTTCAGAAAACGCGACATCGCATCACATATCTATGTGTCATGATAAGATATAATATTCATTGCGAAGTGTTTTGTGTACCTCGCAAACACTTCAAACGAATGTAAATGCGGCACTTCCTTCCTAGGAAATGGCGTTGGCAGATGTCTACGTATCGAAGCAATAGAGTTCTAATGTTTCGTAAAACGAGATATCGCACCTCATCTCTGTTTCAGGATAAGATATAATATTGATTGCGAAGTGTCATGTATACCTCGTATTCACTTCAAAAGAATGTAAATAGGACACTTCCATGCTAGGAAATAGCATTTGCAGATGTATTCGTATCGTAGCAATAGTGTTCTAATGCTTCTTAAATCGCGATATCGCATCTCATTTCTATGTTTCATGATAAGATATAATGTTCATTGCGAAGTGTTATGTATACCACGTATTAAATTCAAAAGCATGTAAATGCACCACTTCCTTCCTAGGAATTAGCGTTTGCAGATGTCTACGTCTCGTAGCAATAGAGTTCTAATGCTACTTAAATCGCGATATCGCATCTCATCTCTATGTTTCATGATAGGATATAATATGCATTGCGAAGTGTCATGTATACCTCGTATTCAGTTCAAAATAGTGTAAATGCGACACTTCCTTGCTAGGAAGTAGCGTCTGCAGATATCTATGTATCGTAGCAGTAGAGTTCTAATGCTTCTTAGAACGAGATATCGCATCTCATTTCTATGTTTGATGATAAGGTATAATATTCGTTGCGAAGTGTTATGTATTCCTCGTCTACACTTCAAAAGAATGTAAATGCGACACTTCCTTCCTAGGAAGTAGCGTTTGCAGATGTCTACATATCGAAGCAATAGATTTCTAATGCTTCATAAAACGGGATATCGCATCTCATATCTATGTCTCACGATAAGATATTATGTTCATTGCGAAGTGTTATGTATTCCTTATCTACGCTTCAAATGAATGTAAATGCGACACTTCCTTTGTAGGAAATAGCGTTTCCAGATGTCTACGTACCGATGCAAAAGAGTTCTAATGCATCTTAAAACGCGATATCGCATCTCATTCCTATGTTTCACATTAAGATATATTATTTATTGTGGAGTGCTATGTGTACCTTATATTCACCTTAGAAGAATGTAAGTGCGACACTTCCTTGCTAGGAAATAGCGTTTCCAGATGTCTACGTATCAAAGCAATAGTGTTCTAATGCTTCTTAAATCGCGATATCGCATCTCATTTCTACGTTTCATGATAAGATGCAATATTCATTGCGAAGTGTCACGTATACCTCGCATACACTTGAAATGAATGTAAATGCGATACTTCCATGCTGGGAAATAGCGTATGCAGATATCTACGTATCGAAGCAATAGAGTTCTAATGCTTCTCAAAACGCGATATCGCATCTCACTCCTACGTTTCATGATAAGATAAAATATTCATTGTGCAGTGTTATGTAAATCTCGTCTACACCTCAAATGAATATAAATGAGACTCTTCCTTGCTAGGAATTAGCGTCAGCAGATATCTACGTGTCGTAGCAATAGAGCCCTAATGTTTCTTAAAACGGGATATCGCTTCTCATTTCTATGTTTCAGGATAAGATATAATATTCATTGTGGAGTGCGATGTATACCTCGTAATCACTTCAAAAGAATGCAAATGCGACGCTTCCTTGCTAGGAAGTAGCGCTTGCAGATGTATTCGTATCGAAGCAATAGGGTTCTAATGCTTCTTTAATCGCGATATAGCACCTAATTTCTATGTTTCTAGATACGATATAATATTCATTGCGTATAGTCAGGTTTTCCTCATACTCACTTCAAAAGAATGTAAATGCGACACTTCCTTGATAGGAAATAGCTTTTCCAGATGTCTACGTATCGAAGCAAGGGCGTACTAATGCTTCTCAAAACACGATATCGCATCTCATTCCTATGTTTCATGATAAGACATTGTATTCAATGCGACGTGTCATGTATACCTCGTGCTCACTTCAAAACAATGTAAATGCGACATTTCCTTGATAGGAAATAGCGTTTGCAGATGTCTACGTATCGAAGCAAGGAGAGTTCTAATGCTTCTTAAATCGCGATATCGCAACTCATTTCTATGTTTCATGAGAAGATATAATATTCATTGAGAAGTGCCTTGAATAACTCGCATATACTTCAGGTGAATGTAAATGCGACACATCCTTGCTAGGAAGTAGCGTTTGCAGATGTCTACGTATCGAAGCAATGGTGTTCCAATGCTTGTTAAATCGCGATATCGCACCTCAATTCTACGTTTCATGATAAGATATAATATTCATTTCGAAGTGTCATGTATACCTCGGATACACTTCACATGAATGTAAATGCGACACTTCCTTGCTTTTAAATTGCGTTTGCAGATGTCTACGTATCGAAGAAGTAGAGTTCTAATGCTTCTCAAAACGCGATATCGCATCTCACTCCTACGTTTCATGATAAGATAAAATATTCATTGTGCAGTGTTATGTAAATCTCGTCTACACCTCAAATGAATATAAATGAGACTCTTCCTTGCTAGGAATTAGCGTCAGCAGATATCTACGTGTCGTAGCAATAGAGCCCTAATGTTTCTTAAAACGGGATATCGCTTCTCATTCCTATGTTTCATGATAAGATATATTATTCATTGCGAAGTGTCTTGTATACCTCGTATTCACTTCAAAAGAATGTAAATGCAACACTTCCTCTCTAGGAAATAGCGTTTCCACGTGTCCACGTATTGAAGCAATAGAGTTCTAATGCTACTTAAAACGCGACATCGCATCTCATTTCTATGTCTCATGATAAGCTATAATATTCATTATGCAGTGTTATGTAAACCTCGTTTTCACTTCAAAGAATGCAAATGCGACACTTCCTTGCAAGGAAGTAGCGTTTCAGGATGTCTATGTATCGAAGCAATAGAGTTCCAATGCTTCTCAAAACGCGATATAGCATCGCATTTCTATGTCTCATGATAAGATATAATATCCTTTGCGAAGTGTTATGTATTCCTCGTCTACACTTCAAATGAATGTAAGTAAGACACTTCCTTTCTAGGACATTACGTTTCCAGATGTCTACGTGTCGAAGCAATAGAGTTCTAGTGCTTCTTAAAACGCGTTATCGCATTTCATTTTATGTTTCATGATAATATATAATAATCATTGCGAAGTGTCATGTGTATTTCGCATACACTTCAAATGAATGTAAATGCGACACTGCCTTGCTAGGAAATAGCGTCTGCAGATGTCTACCTATCTAAGCAATAAAGTTTTAATGCCTCTTAAATCGCGATATCGCATCTCATTTCTATGTTTCATGATAAGATATAATATTCATTGTGGAGTGTTATGTATACCTCGTATTCACTTCAACAGAATGTATATGTGACACTTCCTTGCTAGGAAATAGCGTTTGCAGATGTCCAGGTATCGAAGCAATAGAGTTCTAATGCTACTTAAAACGCGATATCGCATCACATTTCTATGTCTCATGATAAGATATAATATTCATTGTGGAGTGTTATGTATACCTCGTATTAACTTCAAAAGAATGTAAATCCGACACTTCCTTGCTATTAAATAGCGTTTGCAGATGTCTACGTATCGTAGCAATAGTGTTCTAATGCCTTTTAAATCGAGATATCGCATCTCATTTCTATGTCTCATGATAAGATATAATATTCGTTGCGAAGTATTATGTATTTCTCGTCTACACTTCAAACGAATGTAAATGCGACACTTCCTTGCTAGGAAATAGCGTTTGCAGATGTCTACTTATCGAAGAAATGGAGTTTTATGCTTCTTAAATCCCGATATCGCATCTCATTTCTATGTTTCATGATAAGATATAATATTCATTGCGAAGTGTCACGAATACCTCGTATTCACTTCAAAAGAATGTAAATGCTACACCTTCTTGCTAGGAAATAGCGTTGGCAGATGTCTACGTATCGTAGCAATAGGGTTCTAATGCTTCTTAAATCGCGATATCGCATCTCATTTCTATATTTCGTGATAGGATATAATATTCATTGTGGAGTGTTATGTATGAAGCGTATTTACTTCAAATGAATGTAAATGCGGCACTTCCTTCTAGGAAATAGCGTTTGCAGATGTCTACGTATCGTAGCAATAGAGTTCTAAGGCTTCATAAAACGCGATATCGCATCTCATTTCTGTGCTTCATGATAAGAAACAATATTAATTGCCAAGTGTTATGTATTCCTTGTCTACACTTCAAACGAATGAAAATGCGATACATCCTTTCTAGGAAATAGCGTTTCCAGATGTTTACGTATCCAGGCAATTGAGTTCTAATGCTACTTAAATCACAATATCGCATCTCATTTCTATGTATCACGATAAGATATAATATTCATTGTGGAGTGTTATGTATACCTGGTATTCACTTCAAATGAATGTAAATGCGACACTTTCTTTCTACGAAATAGCGTTTCCACATGTCTACGTATCGTAGCAAAAGAGCTCTAATGTTTCCTAAAACGCCATATCGCATCTCATTTCTATGTTTCATGATAAGACGTAGTATTCATTGCGAAGTGTTATGTATACCTCGCATACACGTCCAATGAATGTAAATGCGAAACTTCCTTGTTAGGAAATAGCGTTTGCAGATGTCTACGTATCGAAGCAATAGAGTTCTGATGCTTCTTAATTCGCGATATCGCATCTCATTTCTATGTTTCATGATAAGATATAATATTCACTGTGGAGCGTTATGTATACCTCGTATTCACTTAACAAGAATGTAAATGCGACACTTCCCTGCTAGGAAATAGCGTTTTCCGATGTCTAGGTATCGAAGCAATAGATTTCTAATGCTTCTTAAAACGCGATATCGCATCTCATTTCTATGTTTCATGATACGATATAATATTCATTGCGAAGCGACATGTATACCTCGCATTCACTTCAAATGAATGTAAATGCGACACTTCCTTGTTATTAAATAGCGTTTACAGATGTCTGCGTATCGAAGCAATAGGGTTCTGATGCTTCTTAAGACGGTATATCGCATCTCATTTCTATGTCTCATGATAAGATATAATATTCATTGTGAAGTGTTATGTATACCTCGTATTCACTTCAAATGAATGTAAATGCGACACTTCCTTCCTAGGAAATAGCGTTTCCAGATGTCCACGCTTCGAAGCAATAGAGTTCTAATGCTTCTTGAAACGCGATATCGCATCTCATTTCTATGCTTCATGATAAGCTATAATACTCATTGCGAAGTGTTACGTATACCTGGTATACAATTCAATGAATGTAAGTGGGACACTTCCTTGCTAGGAAGTAGCGCTTGCAGTTGTCTACGTATCGAAGGAATAGATTTTTATGCTTTTTAAATCCCGATATCGCATGTCACTTCTATGTTTCATGATAAGATATAATATTCATTGTGGAGTGTAATGTATACCTCGTATTCACTTAAAAAGGATGTAATTGCGAAACTTCCTTGCTAGGGAATAGCGTTTGCAGATGTCTCCGTATCGAAGCAATAGAGATCTAATGCTTCTCAAATCGCGATATCGCATTTCATTTCTATGTTTCGTGATATGGTATAATATTCATTGTGGTGTGTTATGTATACCTCGTATTCACTTCAAAGAATGTAAATGCGACACTTCCTTCCTAGGAAATAGCGTTTGCAGATGTATACCTATCGTAGCAGTAAGGTTCTAATGCTTCTCAAAACGCGATATCGCATCTCATTTCTATGTTTCATGATAAGATATAATATTCACTGCGAAGTGTCACTTATACCTCGCATACGTTTCAAATGAATGTAAATGCGACACTTCCTTGCTAGGAAAGAGCGTTTGCAGATGTCTACGTATCGTAGCATTAGGATTTTAATGCTTCTCAAAACGCGATACCGCATCTCATTTCTATGTGTCATGATAAGATGTAATATTCAATGCGAAGTGTCTTGTATAACTCGCATAAACTTCAACTGAATGAAAATGCGACACTTCCTTTCTAGGAAATAACGTTTCCAGATGTCTACGTATCGAAGCAGCAGAGTTCTTATGCTTCATAAAACAAGATATCGCAACTCATTTCTATGTTTCATGATGAGATATAATATTCATTATGGAGGGTTATGTATACCTCGTATTCACCTCAAAAGAATGTAAAAGCGACACTTCCTTGCTAGGAAGTTGCGTCTGCAGATGTCTACGTATCGTAGCATTAAATTTCTAATGCTTCTCAAAACGGGATATCGCATCTCATTTCTATGTTTCATGATAAGATATAATACCTATTGCGAAGTGTTATGTATACCTCGCTTACACTTCAAATGATTGTAAATGCGACACTTCCTTGCTAGGAAATAGCGTACGCAGATGTCTACGTAACGAAGCAATATATTTCTAATGCTCCTTAAAAGGCGATATCGAATCTCATTTCTATGTTTCATTATAAGATATAATATTCATTGCGGAGTGTCATGTATACCTCGCATACACTTCAAATGAATGCAAATGCGACACTTCCTTGCTAGGAAATAGCGTTTGCAGATATCTACGTATCGCAGCAATAGAGTTCTAATGCTTCTTAACACGCCATATCGCATCTCATATCTATGTTTCATAATAAGATGTAATATTCATTGCGAAGTGTCATGTATACCTCGTATTCACTTAAAATGATTGTAAATGCGACGTTTCCTTGTTAGGGAATAGCGATTGCAAATGTCTCCGTATAGTAGCAATATAGTTCTAATGCTTCTTAAAACGAGGTGTTGCATCACATTCCTATGTTTCATGATAAGATATAACATTCATTGCGAAGAGTTATGTATACCTCGCGTACACTTCAAATGAATGAAAATGCGACACTTCCTTGCTAGGAAATAGCGTTTGCAGATGTCTACGTATCGAAGCAATGGATTTGTAGTGCTTCTTAAAACGCCATATCCCATCTCATTTCTATGTTTCATGATAAGATATAATATTCATTGCGAAGTGTCACTTATACATCGCATACACTTCAAATGAATGTAAATGTAACACTTCCTTGCTAGCAAATAGCGTTCGCAGATGTGTACCTATCGTAGCAGTAAGGTTCTAATGCTTCTCAAAACGCGATATCGCATCTCATTCCTATGTTTCATGATAAGATATAATATTCCCTGCGAAGTGTCACTTATACCTCGCATACACTTCAAATGAATGTAAATGCGACACTTCCTTCCTAGGAAATAGCGTTTGCAGATGTTTATGTATCGGAGCAATAGAGTTCTAATGCCACTTAAAACGGGATATCGCATCTCATTTCTATGTTTCATGATAAGATATAATATTCACTGTGGAGCGTTATGTATACCTCGTATTCACTTAACAAGAATGTAAATGCGACACTTCCCTGCTAGGAAATAGCGTTTTCCGATGTCTAGGTATCGAAGCAATAGATTTCTAATGTTTCTTAAAACGCGATATCGCATCCCATTTCTATGTTTCATGATACGATATAATATTCATTGCGAAGCGACATGTATACCTCGCATTCACTTCAAATGAATGTAAATGCGACACTTCCTTGCTATTAAATAGCGTTTACAGATGTCTGCGTATCGAAGCAATAGGGTTCTGATGCTTCTTAAGACGGTATATCGCATCTCATTTCTATGTCTCATGATAAGATATAATATTCATTGCGAAGAGTTGTGTATACCTCGCGTACACTTCAAATGAATGAAAATGCGACACTTCCTTGCTAGGAAATAGCGTTTGCAGATGTCTACGTATCGAAGCAATGGATTTGTAATGCTTCTTAAAACGCGATATCCCATCTCATTTCTATGTTTCATGATAAGATATAATATTCATTGTGCAGTGTTATGTATACCTCGTATTCACTTCAAGAGAATGTAAATGCGACACTTCCTTGCAAGGAAATTGCGTTTGCAGATGGCTACGTATCGAAGCAATAGAGTTCTAATGCTTCTTAAAACTAGATATTGCATCTCATTTCAACGTTTCATGATAGGATATAATATTCATTGCGAAGTGTTACGTATACCGCGCATACGCTTCTAATGAATGTAAATGCGACACTATCTTGCTAGGAAATAGCGTTGGCAGATGTCTACGTATCGGTGAAATAGAGTTCTAATGTTCTCAAAACGCGATATCGCATCTCATTTCTATGTTACATGATAAGATATAATATTCATTGCGAAGTGTCTCGTATACCTCGCATACACTTGAAATGAATGTAAATGCGACACATCCTTGCTTGGCAATAGCGTCTGCAGATATCTACATATCGTAGCAATAGAGACATAATGCTCCTTAAAACGCGATATCGCATATCATTTCTACGTTTCATGATAAGATATAATATTAATTGTGGAGTGTTATGTATACTTCGTATTCACTTCAGATGAATGTATATGCGACACGTCCTTGCTAGGAAATAGCGTTTGCAGATGTCTACGTAACGAAGCAATAGATTTCTAATGCTTCTTAAATGGCCATATCGCACCTCAATACTGCGTTTCATGATAAGATATAATATTCATTGCGAAGTGTCATGTTTACCTCGCATACACTTCAAATGAATGTAAATACGACACTTCCTTTCTAGGAAATAGCGTTTGCAGATGTCTACGTATAGTAGCAATAGGGTTCTAATGCAATTTATATCGCGATATCGCATCACATTTCTAAGTTTCATGATTAGATACAATACTCATTGTGGAGTGTCATGTATATCTCGTATTCACATCAAAAGAATGTAAATGCGTCACTTCCTTGCTAGGAAAATGCGTTTAAAAGATGTATACGTATCGAAGCAATAGAGTTGTAGTGATTCTTATATCGCCATATCGCATCTCATTTCTATGTTTCATAATAAGATATAATATTCATTGCGAAGTGTCATGTATACCTCGTATTCACTTAAAATGAATGTAAATGCGACGTTTCCTTGCTAGGGAATAGCGTTGGCAGATGTCTACGCATCGTAGCAATAGAGTTCTAATGCTTCTTAAAACGAGATGTCGCATCTCATTTGTATGCTTCACGATAAGATATAATATTCATTGCGAAGTGTCATGAATACCTCGTATTCACTTCAAAAGAATGTAAATGCGACACTTCTTTTCTAGGAAATAGTGTTTCCACATGTCTACGTATCGAAACAATAGAGTTCTAATGCTTCTTAAAACGTGATATCGCATCTCACTTCTATGTTTCATGATAAGAGATAATATTCATAGCGAAGTTTCATGTATACCTCGTATTCACTTCAAAAGAATGTAAATGCGACACTTCCTGGCTAGGAAGTAGCGTTTGCAGAAGCCTACGTGTCGTAGCAATAGAGTTCTAATGTTTCGTAAAACGCGATATCGCATCTCATTTCTATGATTCATGATAAGATATAATATTCATTGCGAAGTTTTCACGTATTCCTCGTATTCACTTCAAATGAATGTAAATGCGGCACTTCCTTCCTAGGAAATAGCGTTTGCAGATGTCTACGTATCGTAGCAAGCGTGTTATAATGCTACTTAAAACGAGATATCGTATCTCATTTCTATGTTTCATGAGAACATATAATATTCATTGCGAAGTATTATGTATACCTCGCATACACTTCAAATGAATGTAAATGTGACACTTCCTTGCTAGGAAATAACGTTTGCAGATGTCTACGTATCGTAGCAATAGAGTTCTAATGCTTCTTATATCGCGAGATCGCATCTTATATCTATGTTTCACGATAAGATATAATATTCATTGCGAAGTATTATGTATACCTCGCATACACTTCAAATGAATGTAAATGCGACTGTTCCTCGCTAGGAAGTAGCGATTGCAGATATCTACGTATCGAAGCATTAGAGTTCTAATGCTTCTTGCAACGGGATATCGCATCTCATTTCTATGTTTCATGATAAGATATAATATTAATTGCGAGGTGTCATGTATACCTCGCATTCACCTCAAAAGAATGTAAATGCGACACTTCCTGGCTAGGAAATAGCGATTGCAGATGTCTACGTGTCGAAGCAATAGAGTTCTAATGCTTCTTGAAACGGGATATCGAATCTCATTACTGTGTTTCATGATAAGATATAATATTCATTGCGAAATTTCATGTATTCCGCGTATTCATCTCAAGTGAACGTAATTGCGACACTTCCTTGCTTGGAAATAGCGTTAGCAGATGTCTACGTATCGAAGCAATACAGTTCTAATGCTTCTTGAAACGGGATATCGCATCTCATTTCTATGCTTCATGATAAGATATAATATTCATTGCGAAGTTTCATGTATTCCTCGTATTCACTTCAAATGAATGTAAATGCGACACTTCCTTGATAGGAAATAGAGTTTGCAGATGTCTACGTATCGTAGCAAGCGTGTTATATTGCTTCTTAAAACGAGATATCGCTTCTCATTTCTATGATTCATGACAACATATAATATTCATTGGGAAGTGTTATGTATACCTCGCATAGACTTCAAATGAATGTAAATGCGACACTTCCTTGCTAGGAAATAGCGTTTGCAGATGTCTACGTATCGTAGCAATAGAGTTCTAATGCTTCTTATATCGCAAGATCGAATCTCATATCTATGTTTCACGATAAGATATAATATTCATTGTGGAGTGTTATGTATACCTCGTATTCACCTCAAAAGAATGTAAATGCGACACTTCCTTGCTAGGAAATAGCGTTTGCAGATTTCTGCGTATCGTAGCATTAGATTTCTGTTGCATCTCAAAACGCGATATCGCATTACATTTCTATGTTTCATGATAAGATATAATATTTATTGCGAAGTGTCACGTATACATCGCATACACTTCAAATGAATGTAAATGCGACACTTCCTTGCTAGGAAATAGCGTTCGCAGATGTCTACGTATCGAAGCAAAAGAGTTCTAATACTTCTTAAAACGAGATATCGAATCTCATTTCTATGTTTCATGATAAGATATAATATTCATTGCGAAGTTTCATGTATTCCTCGTATTCATTTCAAATGAATGTAATTGCGACACTTCCTTGCTAGGAAATAGCGTTAGCAGATGTCTACGTATCGAAGCAATAGAATTCTAATGCTTCTTGAAACGGGATATCGCATCTCATTTCTATGCTTCATGATAAGGTATAATATTCATTGCGAAGTTTCATGTATACGTTGTATGCACTTCAGAGGAATGTAAATGTTACTCTTCCCTGCTAGGAAATAGCGTTTGCAGATGTCTACGTATCGTAGCAATCGTATCATAATGATTCTTAAATCGAGATATCGCATTACATTTCTATGTTTCATGATAAGATATAATATTTATTGCGAAGTGTCACGTATACATCGCATACACTCCAAATGAATGTAAATGCGACACTTCCTTGCTAGGAAATAACGTTTGCAGATGTCTACGTATCGTATCAATAGAGTTCTATTGCTTCTTGAAACGGGATATCGAATCTCATTACTGTGTTTCATGATAAGATATAATATTCATTGCGAAGTTTCATGTATTCCACGTATTAACTTCAAATGAATGTAAATGCGACACTTCCTTGCCAGGAAATAGAGTTTGCAGATGTCTACGTATCGTAGCAAGCGTGATATAATGCTTCTTAAAACGAGATATCGCTTCTCATTTCTATGTTTCATGACAACATATAATATTCATTGCGAAGTTTCATGTATTCCTCGTATTCACTTCAAATGAATGTAAATGCGACACTTCCTTGCTAGGAAATAGTGTTTGCAGATGTCTACGTATCGAAGCAATAAAGTTCTAATGCATCTTATATCGCGATATCGCATCTCATTTCTATGTTTCATGATGATATATAATATTCATTGTGCAATGTTATGTATACCTCGCATTGACTTCAAAAGAATGTAAATGCGACACTTCCTTGCTAGGAAATAGCGTTTGCAGATTTCTGCGTATCGTAGCATTAGATTTCTGTTGCATCTCAAAACGCGATATCGCATCTCATTTCTATGTTTCATGAGAACATATAATATTCATTGCGAAGTATTATGTATACCTCGCATACACTTCAAAAGAATGTAAATGCGACACTTCCTTGCTAGGAAATAGCTTTTGCAGATGTCTACGTATCGTAGCAATAGAGTTCTAATGCTTCTTTAATAACAATATCGCATCTCATTTCTATGTTTCGTGATAAGGTATAATATTCATTGTGGAGTGTCATGTATACCTCGCAATCACTTCAAAAGAATGTAAATGCGACACCTCCTTGCTGGGAAATATCGTGTTGCAGATGTCTAGGTGTCGAAGCAATAGAGATCAAATGCATCTTAAAACTTGATAACGCATTACATTTCTATGTCGAATGATAATATATAATAGTCATTGCCAAGTGTTATGTGTTCCTCGTCTACACTTCAATTGAATGTAAATGCAACTCTTCCTTTCTAGGAAATTATGTTTCCAGATGTCTAGGCATCGTAGCAATAGAGTTCAAATGCTTCCTAAAACGCCATATCGCATCTCATTTCTATGTTTTATGATAAGATATAATATTCATTGTGGAGTATTATGTATTCCTGGTATTCACTTCAAAAGAATGTCAATGCGACACTTCCTTTCAAGGAAATAGCGCCTGCAGGTGTCTACGTGTCGTAGCATTAGTGTTCTAATGCTACTAAAAACGCGATATCGCACCTCATTTCTATGTTTCATGATAAGATATAATATTCATTGCGAAGTTTCATGTATTCCACGTATTCACTTCAAATGAATGTAAATGCGACACTTCCTTGCTAGGAAATAGCGTTTGCAGACGTCCACGTATCGAAGCAATAGAGTTCTAATGCTTCTTGAGACGGGATATCGCATCTCATTTCTATGCTTCATGATAAGATATAATATTCGTTACGAAGTTTCAAGTATTCCTCGTATTCTCTTCAAATGAATGTAAATGCGACACTTCCTTGCTAGGAAATAGAGTTTGCAGATGTCTACGTATCGTAGCAATAGAGTTCTAATGCTTCTTGAAACGGGATATCGCATCTCATTTCTATGTTTCACGATAAGATATAATATTAATTGCGAAGTGTCATGTATACCTTGTATTCACTTCAGAAGAATGTAAATGCGACACTTCCTTGCTAGCAAATAATGTTTGCAGATGTCTACGTTTCGAAGCAATAGAGTTCTAATGCTTCTTGAAATGGGATATCGCATTTCACTTCTATGCTTCATGATAAGATATAATGTTAATTGCGAAGAGTCACGTATACCTCGCATAGACTTCAAATGAATGTAAATGCGACACTTCCTTCCTAGGAAATAGCGATTGCAGATGTCTACGTATCGAAGCAATAGAGTTCTAATGCTTCTTGAAACGGGATATCGAATCTCATTGCTGTGTTTCATGATAAGATATAATATTCATTGCGAAGTTTCATGTATTCCTCGTATTCATTTCAAATGAATGTAATTGCGACACTTCCTTCCTAGGAAATAGCGATTGCAGATGTCTACGTATCGAAGCAATAGTGCTCTAATGCTTCTTGAGACGCGATATCGCACCTCATTTCTGTGTCTCATGATAAGCTATAAAATTCATTGCGACGTGACATGTATACCTCGTAATCACTTCAAAAGAATGTAAATGCGGCACCTCCTTGCTAGGAAATAAAGTTTCCAGATGTCTAGGTATCGAAACAATAGAGTTCAAATGCTTCCTAAAACGCCATATCGCATCTCATTTCTATGTTTTATGATAAGATATAATATTCATGGTGGAGTATTATGTATTCCTGGTATTCACTTCAAAAGAATGTCAATGCGACACTTCCTTTCAAGGAAATAGCGCCTGCAGGTGTCTACGTGTCGTAGCATTAGTGTTCTAATGCTACTAAAAACGCGATATCGCACCTCATTTCTATGTTTCATGATAAGATATAATGTTAATTGCGGAGTATCATGTATACCTCGTATTCACTTCAAAAGTATGTACATGGGACACCTCCTTGCTAGGAAATAGCTTCTGCAGATGTCTACGTATCGTAGCATTAGTGCTCTAATGCTTCCCAAAACGCGATATCTCATCTCATTTCTATGTTTCATGATACGATATAATATTCATCGTGCAGTGTTTTGTATTCCTCTTCTACACTTCAAATGAATGTAAATGCGACACTTCCTTGCTAGGATATAGCGTTTGCAGATGTCTACATACCGTAGCAATAGAGTTCTGATGTTTCTTAAAACACGATGTCGCATCTCATTTCTATGTTTCATGATAAGATATAATATTCATTGTGGTGTGTTATGTATACCTCGTATTCACTTCGTAAGCATGTAAATGCGACACATCCTTGCTAGGAATATATCGAAGCAATATAGTTCTAATGCTTCTTAAAGCGAGATATCGCATCTCATTTCTATGTCTCACGATAAGATATAATATTCATTGTGGAGTGTTATGTATACCTCGTATTGACTTCAAAAGAATGTAATTGCGACACTTCCTTGCTAGGAAATAGCGTTTCCAGATGTCTACGTATCGTAGCAATAGAGTTCTAATGCTTCTCATATCGCAAGATCGAATCTCATATCTATGTTTCACGATAAGATATAATATTCATTGTGGAGTGTTATGTATACCTCGTATTCACCTCAAAAGAATCTAAATGCGACACTTCCTTGCTAGGAAATAGCGTTTGCAGATTTCTGCGTATCGTAGCATTAAATTTCTGTTGCATCTCAAAACGCGATATCGCATTACATTTCTATGTTTCATGATAAGATATAATATTTATTGCGAAGTATCACGTATACATCGCATACACTTCAAATGAATGTAAATGCGACACTTCCTTGCTAGGAAATAGCGTTCGCAGATGTCTACGTATCGAAGCAAAAGAGTTCTAATACTTCTTAAAACGAGATATCGAATCTCATTTCTATGTTTCATGATAAGATATAATATTCATTTCGAAGTTTCATGTATTCCTCGTATTCACTTCAAATGAATGTAAATGCGACACGTCCTTGCTAGGAAATAGCGTTTGCAGATACCTACGTATCGAAGCAATAAAGATCTAATGCATCTTATATCGCGATGTCGCATCTCATTTCTATGTTTCACGATAATATATAATATTCATTTTGCAATGTTATGTATACCTCGCATTCACTTCAAAAGAATATAAATGCGACACTTCCTTGCTAGGAAATAGCGACTGCAGATGTCTTCGTTTCGAAGCAATAGAGTTCTAATGCTTCTTGAAACGGGATATCGCATCTCATTTCTATGCTTCATGATAAGATATAATATTCATTGCGAAGTTTCATGTATTCCTCGTATTCACTTCAAATGAATGTAAATGCGACACTTCCTTGCTAGGAAATAGCATTTGCAGATGTCTACGTATCGAAGCAGTAGAGTTCTAATGCTTCTTGAAACGGGATATCGCATTTCATTTCTATGCTTCATGATAAGATATAATGTTAATTGCGAAGTGTCTTCTATACCTCGCATTCGCTTCGAATGAATGTAAATGCGACACTTTCTTGCTAGGAAATAGCGTTGGCAGATGTCTACGTATCGAAGCAATAGAGTTCTAATGCTTCTTAAAACTAGATATTGCATCTCATTTCAACGTTTCATGATAGGATATAATATTCATTGCGAAGTGTTACGTATACCTCGCATACGCTTCTAATGAATGTAAATGCGACACTATCTTGCTAGGAAATAGCGTTGGCAGATGTCTACGTATCGGTGAAATAGAGTTCTAATGTTCTCAAAACGCGATATCGCATCTCATTTCTATGTTACATGATAAGATATAATATTCATTGCGAAGTGTCTCGTATACCTCGCATACACTTGAAATGAATGTAAATGCGACACATCCTTGCTTGGCAATAGCGTCTGCAGATATCTACATATCGTAGCAATAGAGACATAATGCTCCTTAAAACGCGATATCGCATATCATTTCTACGTTTCATGATAAGATATAATATTAATTGTGGAGTGTTATGTATACTTCGTATTCACTTCAGATGAATGTATATGCGACACGTCCTTGCTAGGAAATAGCGTTTGCAGATGTCTACGTAACGAAGCAATAGATTTCTAATGCTTCTTAAATGGCCATATCGCACCTCAATACTGCGTTTCATGATAAGTTATAATATTCATTGCGAAGTGTCATGTTTACCTCGCATACACTTCAAATGAATGTAAATACGACACTTCCTTTCTAGGAAATAGCGTTTGCAGATGTCTACGTATAGTAGCAATAGGGTTCTAATGCAATTTATATCGCGATATCGCATCACATTTCTAAGTTTCATGATTAGATACAATACTCATTGTGGAGTGTCATGTATATCTCGTATTCACATCAAAAGAATGTAAATGCGACACTTCCTTGCTAGGAAAATGCGTTTAAAAGATGTATACGTATCGAAGCAATAGAGTTGTAGTGATTCTTATATCGCCATATCGCATCTCATTTCTATGTTTCATAATAAGATATAATATTCATTGCGAAGTGTCATGTATACCTCGTATTCACTTAAAATGAATGTAAATGCGACGTTTCCTTGCTAGGGAATAGCGTTGGCAGATGTCTACGCATCGTAGCAATAGAGTTCTAATGCTTCTTAAAACGAGATGTCGCATCTCATTTGTATGCTTCACGGTAAGATATAATATTCATTGCGAAGTGTCATGAATACCTCGTATTCACTTCAAAAGAATGTAAATGCGACACTTCTTTTCTAGGAAATAGTGTTTCCACATGTCTACGTATCGAAACAATAGAGTTCTAATGCTTCTTAAAACGTGATATCGCATCTCACTTCTATGTTTCATGATAAGAGATAATATTCATAGCGAAGTTTCATGTATACCTCGTATTCACTTCAAAAGAATGTAAATGCGACACTTCCTGGCTAGGAAGTAGCGTTTGCAGAAGCCTACGTGTCGTAGCAATAGAGTTCTAATGTTTCGTAAAACGCGATATCGCATCTCATTTCTATGATTCATGATAAGATATAATATTCATTGCGAAGTTTTCACGTATTCCTCGTATTCACTTCAAATGAATGTAAATGCGGCACTTCCTTCCTAGGAAATAGCGTTTGCAGATGTCTACGTATCGTAGCAAGCGTGTTATAATGCTACTTAAAACGAGATATCGTATCTCATTTCTATGTTTCATGAGAACATATAATATTCATTGCGAAGTATTATGTATACCTCGCATACACATCAAATGAATGTAAATGTGACACTTCCTTGCTAGGAAATAACGTTTGCAGATGTCTACGTATCGTAGCAATAGAGTTCTAATGCTTCTTATATCGCGAGATCGCATCTTATATCTATGTTTCACGATAAGATATAATATTCATTGCGAAGTATTATGTATACCTCGCATACACTTCAAATGAATGTAAATGCGACTGTTCCTCGCTAGGAAGTAGCGATTGCAGATATCTACGTATCGAAGCATTAGAGTTCTAATGCTTCTTGCAACGGGATATCGCATCTCATTTCTATGTTTCATGATAAGATATAATATTAATTGCGAGGTGTCATGTATACCTCGCATTCACTTCAAAAGAATGTAAATGCGACACTTCCTTGCTAGGAAATAGCGATTGCAGATGTCTACGTGTCGAAGCAATAGAGTTCTAATGCTTCTTGAAACGGGATATCGAATCTCATTACTGTGTTTCATGATAAGATATAATATTCATTGCGAAATTTCATGTATTCCGCGTATTCATCTCAAGTGAACGTAATTGCGACACTTCCTTGCTCGGAAATAGCGTTAGCAGATGTCTACGTATCGAAGCAATACAGTTCTAATGCTTCTTGAAACGGGATATCGCATCTCATTTCTATGCTTCATGATAAGATATAATATTCATTGCGAAGTTTCATGTATTCCTCGTATTCACTTCAAATGAATGTAAATGCGACACTTCCTTGATAGGAAATAGAGTTTGCAGATGTCTACGTATCGTAGCAAGCGTGTTATATTGCTTCTTAAAACGAGATATCGCTTCTCATTTCTATGATTCATGACAACATATAATATTCATTGCGAAGTGTTATGTATACCTCGCATAGACTTCAAATGAATGTAAATGCGACACTTCCTTGCTAGGAAATAGCGTTTGCAGATGTCTACGTATCGTAGCAATAGAGTTCTAATGCTTCTTATATCGCAAGATCGAATCTCATATCTATGTTTCACGATAAGATATAATATTCATTGTGGAGTGTTATGTATACCTCGTATTCACCTCAAAAGAATGTAAATGCGACACTTCCTTGCTAGGAAATAGCGTTTGCATATTTCTGCGTATCGTAGCATTAGATTTCTGTTGCATCTCAAAACGCGATATCGCATTACATTTCTATGTTTCATGATAAGATATAATATTTATTGCGAAGTGTCACGTATACATCGCATACACTTCAAATGAATGTAAATGCGACACTTCCTTGCTAGGAAATAGCGTTCGCAGATGTCTACGTATCGAAGCAAAAGAGTTCTAATACTTCTTAAAACGAGATATCGAATCTCATTTCTATGTTTCATGATAAGATATAATATTCATTGCGAAGTTTCATGTATTCCTCGTATTCATTTCAAATGAATGTAATTGCGACACTTCCTTGCTAGGAAATAGCGTTAGCAGATGTCTACGTATCGAAGCAATAGAATTCTAATGCTTCTTGAAACGGGATATCGCATCTCATTTCTATGCTTCATGATAAGGTATAATATTCATTGCGAAGTTTCATGTATACGTTGTATGCACTTCAGAGGAATGTAAATGTTACTCTTCCCTGCTAGGAAATAGCGTTTGCAGATGTCTACGTATCGTAGCAATTGTATCATAATGATTCTTAAATCGAGATATCGCATTACATTTCTATGTTTCATGATAAGATATAATATTTATTGCGAAGTGTCACGTATACATCGCATACACTCCAAATGAATGTAAATGCGACACTTCCTTGCTAGGAAATAACGTTTGCAGATGTCTACGTATCGTATCAATAGAGTTCTATTGCTTCTTGAAACGGGATATCGAATCTCATTACTGTGTTTCATGATAAGATATAATATTCATTGCGAAGTTTCATGTATTCCTCGTATTCACTTCAAATGAATGTAAATGCGACAATTCCTTGCTAGGAAATAGAGTTTGCACATGTCTACGTATCGAAGCAATAAAGTTCTGATGCATCTTATATCGCGATATCGCATCTCATTTCTATGTTTCATGATGATATATAATATTCATTGTGCAATGTTATGTATACCTCGCATTCACTTCAGAAGAATGTAAATGCGACACTTCCTTGCTAGGAAATAGCGTTTGCAGATTTCTGCGTATCGTAGCATTAGATTTCTATTGCATCTCAAAACGCGATATCGCATCTCATTTCTATGTTTCATGACAACATATAATATTCATTGCGAAGTGTTATGTATACCTCGCATACACTTCAAATGAATGTAAATGCGACACTTCCTTGCTAGGAAATAGAGTTTGCAGATATATACGTATCGAAGCAAAAAAGTTCTAATGCATCTTACATCGCGATATCGCATTTCATTTCCATGTTTCATGATAATATATAATATTCATTGTGCAATGTTATTTATACCTCGCATTCACTTCAAAAGAATGTAAATGCGACACTTCCTTGCTAGGAAATAGCGTTTGCAGATTTCTGCGTATCGTAGCATTAAATTTCTATTGCATCTCAAAACGCAATATCGCATATCATTTCTATGTTTCATGATGAAAAATAATATTTATTGCGATGTGTCACGTATACATCGCATACACTACAAATGAATGTAAATGCGACACTTCCTTGCTAGGAAATAGCGTTTGCAGACGTCTACGTATCGAAGCAGTAGAGTTCTAATGCCTCTTGAAACGGGATATCGCATCTCATTTCCATGCTTCATGATAAGATATAATATTCATTGCGAAGATTCATGTATTCCTCGTATTCTCTTCAAATGGATGTAAATGCGACACTTCCTTGCTAGGAAATAGCGTTTGCAGATGTCTAGGTATCGAAGCAATTAATTTCTAATGCATCTTATATCGTGATATCGCATCTCATTTCGATGTTTGATGATAACATATAATATTCAATGTGCAGTGTTATGTATACCTCGCATTCACTTCAAAAGAATGTAAATGAACGTCCTTGCTGTGAAATAGCGTTTGTAGATGTCTACGTATCGTAGCAATAGAGTTCTAAATCTTCTTAAACCGCGATATAACATCACATTTCTATGTTTCATGATAAGATATAATATTCATTGCGAAGTTTTCACGTATTCCTCGTATTCACTTCAAATGAATGTAAATGCGGCACTTCCTTCCTAGGAAATAGCGTTTGCAGTTGTCTACGTATCGTAACAAGCGTGTTATAATGCTACTTAAAACCAGATATCGCATCTCATTTCTATGTGTCATGAGAACATATAATATTCATTGCGAAGTATTATGTATACCTCGCATACACTTCAAATGAATGTAAATGCGACACTTCCTTGCTAGGAAATAGAGTTTGCAGATGTCTACGTATCGTAGCAAGCGTGTTATAATGCTTCTTAAAACGAGATATCGCTTCTCATTTCTATGTTTCATGACAACATATAATATTCATGTGCAATGTTATGTATACCTCGCATTCACTTCAAAAGAATATAAATGCGACACTTCCTTCCTAGGAAATAGCGATTGCAGATGTCTACGTATCGAAGCAATAGAGTTCTAATGCTTCTTGAAGCGGGATATCGAATCTCATTGCTGTGTTTCATGATAAGATATAATATTCATTGCGAAGTTTCATGTATTCCTCGTATTCATTTCAAATGAATGTAATTGCGACACTTCCTTGCTAGGAAATAGCGGTAGCAGATGTCTACGTATCGAAGCAACAGAGTTCTAATGCTTCTTGAAACGGGATATCGCATCTCATTTCTATGCTTCATGATAAGGTTAAATATTCATTGCGAAGTTTCATGTATTCCTCGTATTCACTTCAAATGAATGTAAATGCGACACTTCCTTGCTAGGAAATAGAGTTTGCAGATGTTTACGTATCGTAGCAAGCGTGTTATAATGCTTCTTAAAACGAGATATCGCTTCTCATTTCTATGTTTCATGACAACATATTATATTCAATGTGCAATGTTATGTATACCTCGCATTCACTTCAAAAGAATATAAATGCGACTCTTCCTTGCTAGGAAATAGCGATTGCAGATGTCTACGTATCGAAGCAATAGAGTCCTAATGCTTCTTGAAACGGGATATCGCTTCTCATTTCTATGTTTCGTGATAAGATATAGTATACCTTGTGCAGTGTCATGTATACCTCGTATTCACCTCAAAAGAATGTAAATACGACACTTCCTTGCTTTGAAATTGCGTTTGCAGATGTCTACGTATCGCACCAATAGAGTTCTAATGCTTCTTAAAACGAGATATCGCATCTCATTTCCATGTTGCATGGTAAGATATAACATTCATTGTGCAGTGTTATGTATACCCCATATTCACTTCAAAAGAATGTAAATGCGACACATCCTTGCTAGGAAATAGCGTTTGCAGATGTCTACGTATCCTATCAGTTGAGTTTTAATGCTTCTAAAAACGCGATATAGCATCTCATTTCTATATTGCTTGATAAGATATAATATTCATTGCGAAGTTTCATGTATTCCTCGTATTCACTTCAAATGAATGTAAATGCGACACTTCCTTGCTAGGAAATAGCGTTTGCAGATGTCTACGTATCGAAGCAGTAGAGTTCTAATGCTTCTTGAAACGGGATATCGCATTTCATTTCTATGCTTCATGATAAGATATAATGTTAATTGCGAAGTGTCATGTATACCTCGCATACACTTCAAATGAATGTAAATGCGACACTTCCTTGCTAGGAAATAGCGATTGCAAATGTCAACGTATCGAAGTAATAGAGTTCTAATGCTTCTTGAAACGGGATATGTCATCCCATTTCAATGTTTCATGATAAGATATAATATTCATTGCGAAGTTTCATGTATTCCTCGTATTCACTTCAAATGAATGTAAATGCGACAATTCCTTGCTAGGAAGTAGAGTTTGCAGATGTCTACGTATCGAAGCAATAAAGTTCTGATGCATCTTATATCGCGATATCGCATCTCATTTCTATGTTTCATGATGATATATAATATTCATTGTGCAATGTTATGTATACCTCGCATTCACTTCAGAAGAATGTAAATGCGACACTTCCTTGCTAGGAAATAGCGTTTGCAGATTTCTGCGTATCGTAGCATTAGATTTCTATTGCATCTCAAAACGCGATATCGCATCTCATTTCTATGTTTCATGACAACATATAATATTCATTGCGAAGTGTTATGTATACCTCGCATACACTTCAAATGAATGTAAATGCGACACTTCCTTGCTAGGAAATAGAGTTTGCAGATATATACGTATCGAAGCAAAAAAGTTCTAATGCATCTTACATCGCGATATCGCATTTCATTTCCATGTTTCATGATAATATATAATATTCATTGTGCAATGTTATTTATACCTCGCATTCACTTCAAAAGAATGTAAATGCGACACTTCCTTGTTAGGAAATAGCGTTTGCAGATTTCTGCGTATCGTAGCATTAAATTTCTATTGCATCTCAAAACGCAATATCGCATATCATTTCTATGTTTCATGATGAAAAATAATATTTATTGCGAAGTGTCACGTATACATCGCATACACTACAAATGAATGTAAATGCGACACTTCCTTGCTAGGAAATAGCGTTTGCAGACGTCTACGTATCGAAGCAATAGAGTTCTAATGCCTCTTGAAACGGGATATCGCATCTCATTTCCATGCTTCATGATAAGATATAATATTCATTGCGAAGATTCATGTATTCCTCGTATTCTCTTCAAATGGATGTAAATGCGACACTTCCTTGCTAGGAAATAGCGTTTGCAGATGTCTAGGTATCGAAGCAATAAATTTCTAATGCATCTTATATCGTGATATCGCATCTCATTTCGATGTTTGATGATAACATATAATATTCAATGTGCAGTGTTATGTATACCTCGCATTCACTTCAAAAGAATGTAAATGAACGTCCTTGCTGTGAAATAGCGTTTGTAGATGTCTACGTATCGTAGCAATAGAGTTCTAAATCTTCTTAAACCGCGATATAACATCACATTTCTATGTTTCATGATAAGATATAATATTCATTGCGAAGTTTTCACGTATTCCTCGTATTCACTTCAAATGAATGTAAATGCGGCACTTCCTTCCTAGGAAATAGCGTTTGCAGTTGTCTACGTATCGTAACAAGCGTGTTATAATGCTACTTAAAACCAGATATCGCATCTCATTTCTATGTTTCATGAGAACATATAATATTCATTGCGAAGTATTATGTATACCTCGCATACACTTCAAATGAATGTAAATGCGACACTTCCTTGCTAGGAAATAGAGTTTGCAGATGTCTACGTATCGTAGCAAGCGTGTTATAATGCTTCTTAAAACGAGATATCGCTTCTCATTTCTATGTTTCATGACAACATATAATATTCATGTGCAATGTTATGTATACCTCGCATTCACTTCAAAAGAATATAAATGCGACACTTCCTTCCTAGGAAATAGCGATTGCAGATGTCTACGTATCGAAGCAATAGAGTTCTAATGCTTCTTGAAACGGGATATCGCATCTCATTTCTATGCTTCATGATAAGGTTAAATATTCATTGCGAAGTTTCATGTATTCCTCGTATTCACTTCAAATGAATGTAAATGCGACACTTCCTTGCTAGGAAATAGAATTTGCAGATGTTTACGTATCGTAGCAAGCGTGTTATAATGCTTCTTAAAACGAGATATCGCTTCTCATTTCTATGTTTCATGACAACATATTATATTCAATGTGCAATGTTATGTATACCTCGCATTCACTTCAAAAGAATATAAATGCGACTCTTCCTTGCTAGGAAATAGCGATTGCAGATGTCTACGTATCGAAGCAATAGAGTCCTAATGCTTCTTGAAACGGGATATCGCTTCTCATTTCTATGTTTCGTGATAAGATATAGTATACCTTGTGCAGTGTCATGTATACCTCGTATTCACCTCAAAAGAATGTAAATACGACACTTCCTTGCTTTGAAATTGCGTTTGCAGATGTCTACGTATCGCACCAATAGAGTTCTAATGCTTCTTAAAACGAGATATCGCATCTCATTTCCATGTTTCATGGTAAGATATAACATTCATTGTGCAGTGTTATGTATACCCCATATTCACTTCAAAAGAATGTAAATGCGACACATCCTTGCTAGGAAATAGCGTTTGCAGATGTCTACGTATCCTATCAGTTGAGTTTTAATGCTTCTAAAAACGCGATATAGCATCTCATTTCTATATTGCTTGATAAGATATAATATTCATTGCGAAGTTTCATGTATTCCTCGTATTCACTTCAAATGAATGTAAATGCGACACTTCCTTGCTAGGAAATAGCGTTTGCAGATGTCTACGTATCGAAGCAGTAGAGTTCTAATGCTTCTTGAAACGGGATATCGCATTTCATTTCTATGCTTCATGATAAGATATAATGTTAATTGCGAAGTGTCATGTATACCTCGCATACACTTCAAATGAATGTAAATGCGACACTTCCTTGCTAGGAAATAGCGATTGCAAATGTCAACGTATCGAAGTAATAGAGTTCTAATGCTTCTTGAAACGGGATATGTCATCCCATTTCAATGTTTCATGATAAGATATAATATTCATTGCGAAGTTTCATGTATTCCTCGTATTCACTTCAAATGAATGTAAATGCGACAATTCCTTGCTAGGAAATAGAGTTTGCAGATGTCTACGTATCGAAGCAATAAAGTTCTGATGCATCTTATATCGCGATATCGCATCTCATTTCTATGTTTCATGATGATATATAATATTCATTGTGCAATGTTATGTATACCTCGCATTCACTTCAGAAGAATGTAAATGCGACACTTCCTTGCTAGGAAATAGCGTTTGCAGATTTCTGCGTATCGTAGCATTAGATTTCTATTGCATCTCAAAACGCGATATCGCATCTCATTTCTATGTTTCATGACAACATATAATATTCATTGCGAAGTGTTATGTATACCTCGCATACACTTCAAATGAATGTAAATGCGACACTTCCTTGCTAGGAAATAGCGTTTGCAGATTTCTGCGTATCGTAGCATTAGATTTCTATTGCATCTCAAAACGCAATATCGCATATCATTTCTATGTTTCATGATGAGAAATAATATTTATTGCGAAGTGTCACGTATACATCGCATACACTACAAATGAATGTAAATGCGCCACTTCCTTGCTAGGAAATAGCGTTTGCAGACGTCTACGTATCGAAGCAATAGAGTTCTAATGCTTCTTGAAACGGGATATCGCATCTCATTTCTATGCTTCATGATAAGATATAATATTCATTGCGAAGATTCATGTATTCCTCGTATTCTCTTCAAATGAATGTAAGTGCGACACTTCCTTGCTAGGAAATAGCGTTTGCAGATGTCTAGGTATCGAAGCAATAAATTTCTAATGCATCTTATATCGTGATATCGCATCTCATTTCGATGTTTGATGATAACATATAATATTCAATGTGCAATGCTATGTATACCTCGCATTCACTTCAAAAGAATGTAAATGAACGTCCTTGCTGTGAAATAGCGTTTGTAGATGTCTACGTATCGTAGCAATAGAGTTCTAAAGCTTCTTAAACCGCGATATAACATCACATTTCTATGTTTCATGATAAGATATAATATTCATTGCGAAGTTTTCACGTATTCCTCGTATTCACTTCAAATGAATGTAAATGCGGCACTTCCTTCCTAGGAAATAGCGTTTGCAGTTGTCTACGTATCGTAACAAGCGTGTTATAATGCTACTTAAAACCAGATATCGCATCTCATTTCTATGTTTCATGAGAACATATAATATTCATTGCGAAGTATTATGTATACCTCGCATACACTTCAAATGAATGTAAATGCGACACTTCCTTGCTGGGAAATAGAGTTTGCAGATGTCTACGTATCGTAGCAAGCGTGTTATAATGCTTCTTAAAACGAGATATCGCTTCTCATTTCTATGTTTCATGACAACATATTATATTCAATGTGCAATGTTATGTATACCTCGCATTCACTTCAAAAGAATATAAATGCGACTCTTCCTTGCTAGGAAATAGCGATTGCAGATGTCTACGTATCGAAGCAATAGAGTCCTAATGCTTCTTGAAACGGGATATCGCATCTCATTTCTATGTTTCATGATAAGATATAATATTAATTGCGAAGTGTCATGTATACCTTGTATTCACTACAGAAGAATGTAAATGCGACACTTCCTTGCTAGCAAATAACGTTTGCAGATGTCTACGTATCGTAGCAATAGAGTTCTAATGCTTCTTGAAACGGGATATCGCATTTCATTTCTATGCTTCATGATAAGATATAATGTTAATTGCGATGTGTCATTTATACCTCGCATACACTTCAAATGAATGTAAATGCGACACTTCCTTGCTAGGAAATAGCGATTGCAGATGTCTACGTGTCGAAGCAATAGAGTTCTAATTCTTCTTGAAATGGGATATCGCATCTCATTTCGATGTTTCATGATAAGATATAATATTCATTGCGAAGTGTCACTTATATCTCGCATACACTAAAAAAGAAAGTAAATGCGACACATCCTTGCTAGGAAATAGCGTTTGCAGATGTCTACGTATCGAAGCAATAGAGTTCTAATGATTCTTAAAACGAGAAGTCGGATCTCATTCCTATGTTTCATGGTAAGATATAATATTCATGCGAAGTGTTATGTATACCTTGTCTACACTTCAAATGAATGCAAGTGCCACCCTTTCTTGCCAGGAAATAGCGTTTGCAGGTGTCTACGAATCGCAGCAATAGTGTTCCAATGCTTCCTAAAACGCGATATCGCATATCGTTTCTATGTTTCATGATAAGATATAATATTCACTGCGTAGTGTCATGTATACCACGTATTCACTTCAGAAGAATGTAAATGTGACACTTTCTTGCTAGGAAACAGCGTTTGCAGATGTCTCCGTATCGAAGCAAAAGGAGTTCTAATGCTTCTTAAATCGCGATATCGCATCTCATTTCTATGTTTCGTGATAAGATATAATATTCATTATGGAGCGTTATGTATACCTCGTATTCGCTTTATAAGAGTGTAATTGCGATTTTTCCTTGCTAGGAAATAGAGTCTGCAGATATCTACGTATCGTAGCAATAGAGTTCTAATGCTTCTTAAAACGAGATACCGCTTCTCATTTCTAACTTTCAGGATAAGATATGATATTCATTGTGGAGTGTTACGTTTATCTCGTATGCACCTGAAAAGAATGTAAATGCGACGCTTCCTTCCTAGGAAATAGTGTTTACAGATTTATACGTATCGTAGAAGTAATGTTCTAATGCATTCCAAAACACAATATCGCATCTCATTTCTAAGTTTCACGATAAGATATAATATTCATTGCGACGTGTCATGCATACCTCGTATTCACTTCAAAAGAATGTAAATCCGACACTTTCTTGATGGGAAATAGCGTTTGCAGATGTCTACGTATCGAAGCAATAGAGATCAAACGCTTCTTAAAACGCGATATCGCATCTCATTTCTATGTTTCAAGATAATATATAATATTCATTGTGAAATGTTATGTGTACCTCGTCAACACTTCAAATCAATGTAAATACGACAGTTCCTTGGCAGGAAATAGCGATTGTAGATGTCTACGAATCGGAGCAATAGAGTTCTGGTGCTTCTTAAAACGGGATATCGCATCCCATATATATGTCTCATGATAAGATATAATATTCATTGCGAAGTGTCATGTATACCTCGTATTCACTTCAAAAGAATTAAATGCGACACTTCCCTGCTAGGAAATAGCGTTTGCAGATGTCTAGGTATCGTAGCAATAGAGTTCTAATGCTTCTCAAAACACGATATCGCATCTCATTTCTATGCTTCATGATAAGATATAATAGTCATTGCCACGTGTCATGTATACCTCGTTCACACTTCAAATGAATGTAAATGCGACACTTCCTTGCTAGGAAATAGCGTTTGCAGATGAGTACGTATCGAAGAAGTAGAGTTCTAATGCATCTTAATTGGCGATATCGCATCTCATTTCTATGTTTCATGGTTAGATATAATATTCATTGTGCAGCGTTATGTATACCCCGTATTCACCTCAAAAGAATGTAAATGCGACACTTCCTTGCTAGGAAATAACGTTTCCAGATGTCTACGTATCGAAACAATAGATTTCTAATGCTTCTTAAACCGCGATATCGCATCTCATTTCTGCATTCATGATAAGATATAATATTCACCGCGAAGTGTTATGTATACCTCATATACACTTCAAATGAATGTTAATGCGACACTTCCTTACTAGCCAATAGCGACTGCAGATTTCTGCGTATCGAAGCAATAGAGTTCTAATGCTTCTTAATTCGCAATATCGCATCTCCTTTCTATGTCTCATGATTAGATATAATATTCATTACGAAGTGTCATGTATACCTCGTATTCCTTTCAAGAGAATGTAAAATGCGACACTTCCGTGCTTGGAAATAGCGTTTGCAGATGTTTACGTATCGAAGCAATAGAGTCCTAATGCTTCCTAATTCGCGATATCGCATCTCATTTCTGTGTTTCATAATAAGATATAATATTCATTGTGCAGTGCTATGTGTACCTCGTATTCACTTCAAAAGAATGATAATGCGTCACTTTCCTGCTAGGAAATAGCGTTTGCAGATGTCTATGTATCGAAGCAATAGCGGTCTAATGCTTCTTAAAACGAGATATCGCATCTCATTTCTGTGTCTCATGATAAGATATAATATTCATTGCGAAGTGGCATGTATACCTCGTATTCACTTCAATTGAATGTAAATGCGACACTTCCTAGCTAGGAAGATGCGTTTACAGATGTCTATGTATCGAAGCAATAGAGCTGTGATGCTTCTTAAATCGCGATACCGCATCTCATTTCTGTGTTTCATGATAAGATATAATATTCATTGTGCAGTGTTATGTATACCTTGTATTCACTTCAAAGGAATGTAAACTCGACACTTCCTTGCTATTAAATAGCGTTTGCAGACGTCTACGTATCGAAGCAATAGTGCTCCAGTGCTTCTTAAATCGCGATATCGCATCTCATTACTATGTTTCATGACACGATATAATATTCATTGCGAAGGGCTATGCATACCTGGTCCACAATTCAAAGGAATGTAAATGCGCCACTTCCTTGCTAGGAAATAGCGATTCCCGATATCTACGCATCGAAGCAATAGAGTTCTAAAGCTTCTTATATCGCGATATCGCATCTCATTACTATGTTTCATTATAAGATATAATATTCATTGTGCAGTGTTATCTCTACATCGTATTCACCCCAAAGGAATGTAAATGCGACCCTTCCTTGCTAGGGTATAGCGTTTGCAGATGTCTACGTATCGTAGCAATAGAGTTCTAACGCTTCTTAAATCGCGATATCGCATCTCATTTCTATGTTTCATGATGAGATATTATATTCATTGCGAAGTGTCATGTATACCTCGTATTCACTTCAAAAGTTTGTAAATGCGACACTTCATGGCTAGATAGTAGCGTTTGCAGATATCTACGTATCGGATCAATAGAGTTCTAATTCTTCTTAAAACGCGATATCGCATCTCACTTTTATGTTTCTTGATAAGATATAGTATTCATTGCGAAGTGTCACTTATTCCTCGCATACACTTTAAATGGATGTAAATGCGACACTTCATTGCTCGGAGAAAGCGTTTGCAGATGTCTACGCAACGAAGCAATAGAGTTCTAATGCTTCTTAAAACGGGATATTGTGTCTCATTTCTGTGTTTCGTGATAAGGAATAATATTCATTTCGAAGTGTCGTGTATACCTCGTATTCACTTGATAAGAATGTAAATGCGAACACTTCCCTGTTAGGAAGTAGCGTCTGCAAATGTCTACGTATCGTAGGAATAGAGATCTAATGCTTCTGAAAACGCGATATCGCATCTCATTTCTATGTTTCATGGTAAGATATAATATTCATTGCGAAGTGTCACTTATACCTCGTATTCACATCATAAGAATGTAAATGCCACACTTATGTGCTAGGAAATTGCGTTTGCAGATGTCAACGTATCGAAACAAATGTGTTCTAATGCTTCTTAAATCTAGATGTCGCATCGCATTTCTATGTTTCATGATAAGATATTAATAATCATTGCGAAGTGTCACTTATACCTCGTATTCACATTAAAAGAATGTAAATGCGACACTTATGTGCTAGGAAATTGCGTTTCCAGATGTCTACGTATCGAAGCGACAGTGTTTTAATGCTTCTTAAGACGCGACATCGCATCTCATTTCTATATTTCGTAATAAGATATAATATTGATTGTGGAGTGTTACGTAGACCTCGTATTCACCTCAAAAGAATGTTAATGCCAAACGTCCTTGCTAGGAAATAGCGTTTCCAGATATCTACGTATCGAAGCATTGGAGTTCTAATGCTTCTTAAAACGAGATATCGCATCTCATTTCTAAGTTTCATGATAAGACATAATATTCATTGTGCAGTGTTATGTATATCTCGTCTACGCTTCAAATGAATGTAAATGCGACACTTGCTTGAAGGGAAATAGTGATTGCAGATGTCTACGTCTCGATGCAATAGAATTCTAAAGCTTCTTAACTCGCCATATCGTATCTCATTTCTATGTTTCATGATTAGATATAATATTCATTGCCAAGTGACATGTATACCTCGTATTCCTTTCAAAAGAATGTAAATGCGACACAACCTTGCTAGGAAGTAGCGCTTCCATATGTCTACGTATCGCAGCAATAGTGTTCTAATGCTTCTTAAAACGCAATATCGCATCTTATTTCTATGTTTCATGATAAGATGTAATATTTATTGCGAAGTGTCATGTATACATCGTGTTCACTTCAAAAGATTGTAAATGCTGCACATCCTTGCTAGGATGTAGTAGTATTATCATGAAACATGGAAATGAGATGCGATATCGCGCTTTAAGAAGCATTAGAACTCTGTTGCTACGATACGTAGACATCTGCAAACGCTATTTCCTAGGAAGGAAGTGTCGCATTTACATTCTTCCGAAGTGAATTAGAGGTATACATATCCCTGCACAATGAGTATTATTTCTTATCATGAAACATAGAAATGAAATGCGTTAACGCTATTTAAGAAGCCTTAGAACCCTATTGCTTCGATACGGAGACAACTGCAAACGCTTGTTCCTAACAAGGAAGTGTTGCATTTACATTCTCTTGAAGTGAATACGAGGTATACATAACACTCCACAATGAATATTATATCTTATCACGAAACATAGAAATGAGATGCGATATCGCGATTTAAGAAGCGTTAGAACACTATTGCTACGATACGTAGACATCTGGAAACGCTACTTCCTAGCAGGGAATTGTCGCATTTACATTAATTTGTAGTGAGTACGAGGAGTACATAACACTTCGCAATGAATATTATATGTTATCATGAAACATTGAAATGTGATGCGATATCTCGTTTTAACAAGCGTTAGAACACTATTACTTATTTACATTCATTTGAAGTGAGTACGAGGAGTACATAACAATTCGCAATGAATATTATGACGTCAGGCGCACCGCCTTCCACCCTCTGGCGCCATCCACCATCCGCAGCATCCACAAACGGGACACCGCTCTTCCGCCAGCACCGGTATCCGGATCCTCCATAGACGGGCCGCACGACGATTCGACACCCCAAGACGAGGAGACAGCGCCACGAGGACGAGGAATACCTCTCCACGTACGAATCCCAATTACCTGCGATCACACAACCATACGCTTATTTCTCATACACGCGATTCTAGATTAAGCACTGTACACAAATCATGTACATACACAATCCAACACACACCTAGATTTGAGCGGATATTTGTACAGTCATAATTTCTAAGACATATAGAATATAAGCTGCGAGGCGCGCCCGCGCGCACTCGACGCTCGCGGCTCACGCTGAACGCGAGCCGCACCCCACTCCGACCGGCCGCCCCACCGCGAGGGCCGAGCGGCCGCCCCACTACGACCGTACGCCCTACTCGAAGGGCCCAGCGACTCGCGGGCCGCGTGACCCGAGGAGGTCGCGGACGCGCCACCGAGAGATCAATTCCATCGAGTCCCATCTCGGACACAGTTCTAATCTCAACTCCGAATCGAGCAATACGCTCCTCTGCTACGAGCTGTCAGCTCTCATGCAGCCGACTGTATCGCATCTCCTTTAGCGGAGTCCTTATTGTAACTTAGTTCTATTTCTATTTCAAATTATATCTTTAGTTGATAACTTAAACATAGTATAGTGTAGTAGGATAGTGATATTATAGAATATACTCTTCTTTTACCAAATCTAAGTCTCTTTATTCGATTACAAGTTCCTTAAATTCTATTCCACGTGTACGCTTGCGATTCTTGTTCAATTCACAAGATTCATCTGCGACAGTTCTGTACGCTGGACGGTCTTTGAGTGCTCCAATGCTCGACTGCTCTTGCTGCATTTCCATCGTATCCAAGGTATCTTGAACAAGGATCGACCTCGGTAAGCCAGAGAGCACCATCGCTTGGCCGAGCCGTACTCTGTCCTAGTGCAAGGGCCCTTGATAAATCTCGAGCCACCGAAAAGGCGCACACGACGCGCGGGGAGGAAAGAATATCTACGCCGCCTCATTCGTGAATACGCGAGTTGTACATCCGGACATCCATACGCCTGCAATGCCGTTTCCGTTCCTGAGAAGGAGGTATTCGCAGCCGTACGTCCAAATCGAATCCACGATCGCCTGGTTCCAGCGCCAGTTTCCTCCAGCCGCAGCTCGCCTGCCTGGAGACTCATTCCCGTCGACGCTCCGCTGGTCCAGCAGTACGCCGCTGCTATTCCGGTCACGGATCCACGGCGCCATAGACACCAGGAACGAGATGCGAAACAGCATAAAGAAGACAACGAAAGGTAAGTTTTAAGGCGTAATTTTGGTTAAATCGAGTTCCGACCGCCAACGAACCCGGCCCCGTCGCAATTCGCGTAGGTTTACGGGAAAGGATACGAATCGTGCCATCGGATCGAGCACAATCGCACCACGAGACCTGACACATGTATACATCGTATTCACTGCAAAAGAATGTAAATATGACAATTCCATGCTAGGACATAGCGTTTGCAGATGTCTACGTATCGTAGCATTAGAGTTCCAAAGCTTGTTAAAACGCGATATCGCATTTCACTTCTATGTTTCATGACAAGATAAAATATTCATTGCCAAGTGTCATGTAGACCTTGTATTCACTTCAGAAGAATGTAAATGCGACTCTTCCCTGTTAGGAAATAGCGTTTGCAGATGTCTACGAATCGTAGCAAGCGTGTCATAATGATTCTTAAAACGAGATATCGCATCTCATTTCTATGTTTCATGATAACATATAATATTCATTGCGAAGTGTTATGTATACCTCGCATACACTTCAAATGAAAGTAAATGCGACACTTCCCTGCTAGGAAATAGCGTTTGCAGATACTTACGTATCGTAGCAATAGAGTTCTAAAGCTTCTTAAAACGCGATATCACATCACATTTCTATGTTTCATGATAAGATATAGTATTCATTGCGAAGTTTTCACGTATTCCTCGTATTCACTTCAAATGAATGTAAATGCGGCACTTCCTTCCTAGGAAATAGCGTTTCCAGAAGTCTACGTATCGAAGCAATAGATTTCTAATGCTTCTTAAAACGAGTTATCGCATCTCACTTCTATGTTTCATGATAAGTTAATATATCCATTGCGAAGTGTCATGTATACCACGTAATCACTTCAAAAGAACGTAAATGCGACACTTCCTTGCTGGGAAATAGCGTTTGCAGATTTCTGCGTATCGTAGCATTAGGATTCTGTTGCATCTCAAAACGCGATATCGCATTACATTTCTATGTTTCATGATAAGATATAATATTTATTGCGAAGTGTCAAGTATACATCGCATACACTTCAAATGAATGTAAATGCGACACTTCCTTGCTACGAAATAGCGTTTGCAGATGTCTACGTATCGTGGCAATAGTGATCTAATGCTTCTCAAAACGCGATATCGCATCTCATTTCTATGTTTCATGATAAGATATAATATGCATTGCGAAGAGTCATGTGTTCCTCGTCTTCACTTCAAATGAATGTAAATGCGACACTTCCTTGCTAGGAAATAGCGATTGCAGATGTCTACGTATCGTAGCAAGCGTGTTATAATGCTTCTTAAAACGAGATATCGCTTCTCATTTCTATGTTTCATGACAACATATAATATTCATTGTGCAATGTTATGTATACCTCGCATTCACTTCAAAAGAATATAAATGCGACACTTCCTTGCTAGGAAATAGCGATTGCAGATTTCTGCGTATCGTAGCATTAGGTCTCTGTTGCATCTCAAAACGCGATATCGCATTACATTTCTATGTTTCATGATAAGATATAATATTTATTGCGAAGTGTCAAGTATACATCGCAAACACTTCAAATGAATGTAAATGCGACACTTCCTTGCTACGAAATAGTGTTTGCAGATGTCTACGTATTGTGGCAATAGTGTTCTAATGCTTCTCAAAACGCGATATCGCATCTCATTTCTATGTTTCATGATAAGATATAATATGCATTGCGAAGAGTCATGTGTTCCTCGTCTTCACTTCAAATGAATGTAAATGCGACACTTCCTTGCTAGGAAATAGCGATTGCAGATGTCTACGTATCGTAGCAAGCATGTCATAATGCTTCTTAAAACGAGATATCGCTTCTCATTTCTATGTTTCATGACAACATATAATATTCATTGTGCAATGTTATGTATACCTCGTATTCACTTCAAAACAATATAAATGCGGCACTTCCATGTAGGAAATAGCGTTTGCAGATGTCTCCGCATCGAAGCCATATTGTTCTAATGCTTGCTAAATCGCGACATCGCATCTCACTTCTACGTTTCATGATAAGATAAAATATTCATTGTGCAGTGTTATGTAAATCTCGTCTACACTTCAAATGAATATAAATGAGACACTTTCTTGCTAGGAAATAGCGTCTGCAGATATCTACGTATCGTAGCAATAGGGTTCTAATGCTTCTTGAATCGCCATATCGCATCTCTTGTCCAAGTTTCATGATAAGATATAATATTCATTGTGCAATGTTATGTATACCTCGTATTCACTTCAAAACAATATAAATGCGGCACTTCCATGTAGGAAATAGCGTTTGCAGATGTCTCCGCATCGAAGCCATATTGTTCTAATGCTTGCTAAATCGCGACATCGCATCTCACTTCTACGTTTCATGATAAGATAAAATATTCATTGTGCAGTGTTATGTAAATCTCGTCTACACTTCAAATGAATATAAATGAGACACTTTCTTGCTAGGAAATAGCGTCTGCAGATATCTACGTATCGTAGCAATAGGGTTCTAATGCTTCTTGAATCGCCATATCGCATCTCTTGTCCAAGTTTCATGATAAGATATAATATTCATTGTGCAGTGTTATGTATACCACGTATTCACTTCAAAACAATATAAATGCGGCACTTCCATGCAGGAAATAGCGTTTGCAGATGTCTCCGCATCGAAGCCATATTGTTCTAATGCATGCTAAATCGCGATATCGCATCTCATTTCTATGGTTCATGATAAGATATAATATTCATTGTGGTGTGTTATGTATACCTCGTATTCATCTCAAAAGAATGTAAATGCGACACTTCCTTGCTAGGAAATAGCGTTTCCAGATGTCTACGTATCGAAGCAATGGAGTTCTAATGCTTCTTAAAACGGGATGTCGCATCACATTTCTATGTTTCTTGATAAGATATAATATTCACTGCGAAGTGTCATGTATTCCTCGAATTCACTTCAAAAGAATGTAAATGCGACACTTCCTTGCTTGGATATAACGTTTGCAGATGTCTACGTATCGAAGCAATAGAGTTCTAGTGCTTCTTAAAACGAGATATCGCATCTCATTTCTAAGTTTCATGATAAGTTGTAATATTCGTTGCGAAGTGTTATGTATACAACGCATACACTTACAATGAATGTAAATGCGACACTTCCTCGCTAGGAAATAGCGTTTGCATATGTCTACGTATCGAAGTAATAGGGTTCGAATGCTCCTTAAAACGAGATATCGCATCTCATTTCTATGTTTCATGATAAGATATAATATTCATTGCGAAGTGTCATGTATACCTCTTATTCACTTCAAAGGAATGTAAATGCGACACTTCCTTGTTAGGAAATAGCGACCGCAGGTATCTACGTATCGTAGCAATAGAGTTCTAGTTCTTCTTAAATCGCCATATCGCATCTCATTTCTATGTTTCATTATAAGATATAACATTCATTAGGAAGTGTCATGTATACCTGGCATAAACTTCAAATGAATGTAAACGCAACACTTCCTTGCTAGGAAATAGCGTTTGCCGATATCTACGTATCGAAGCAATACAGTTCTAATGCTTCTTAAATCGCGATATCGCATCTCATTTCTATGTTTCGTGATAAGGTATAATATTCATTGTGGAGTGTTACGCATACCTCGTATTCATGTCAAAAGAATGTAAATGCGACACTTTCTTGCTAGGAAATAGCGTTTGCAGATGTCTCCGTGTCATAGCAATTGTTTTCTAATGCTTCTTAAAACAAGATATCGCATCACATTTCCATGTTTCATAATAAGATATAATATTCATTGCGAAGTATCATGTATACTTCGTATTCACTTCAAGAGAATGTGAATGCGACACTTCCTTGCTAGGAAGTAGCGTTTCCAGATGTCTACGTATCGAAGCAATAGGGCTCTAATGCTTCTTAAAACGAGATGTCGCATCTCATTTGTATGTTTCACGATAAGATATAATATTCATTGCGAGGTGTCATGAATACCTCGTATTCACTTCAAAAGAATGTAAATGCGACACTTCTTTTCTAGGAAATAGTGTTTCCACATGTCTACGTATCGAAACAATAGTGTTCTAGTGCTTCTTAAAACGCGATATAGCATCTCATTTTTATGTTTCATGATAACATATAATATTCATTGTGAAGTGTCATGTATTCTTCGTAATCTCTTCAAAAGAATGTAAATGCGACACTTCCTTGCTAGGAAATAGCGTTTGCAGATGTCTACGTATCGAAGCAATAGAGTTCTAATGCTTCCTTAAATCGCGATATCGCACCTCATTTCTTTGTTTCATGATAAGATATAATATTCATTGCGAAGTGTCACTTATACCTCGCAAACACTTCAAATGGATGTAAATGCGACACTTCATTGCTAATAAATAGCGTTTGCAGATGTCTACGTATCGAAGAAATAGAGTTCTAATGCTTCTTAAATCGCGATATCGCATGTCATTTCTATGCTTCATGATAAGATACAATATTCATTGCGTAGAGTCACTTCCACCTCATATACACATCTAATGAACGTAAATGCGACACCTCGTTGCTATTAAATAGAGTTTGCAGATGTCTACGTGTTGTAGCAATAGAGTTCTAATGCTTCTTAAAACGCGTGTTCGCATCTCATCTCTATGTTTCATGATAAGATTTAATTTTCATTGCGATGTGTTATGTATTCCTTGTCTACACTTCAAATGGATGTAAATGCGACATTTCCTTTCTAGGAAATTACGTTTCCAGATGTCTACGCTTCGATGTAATAGAGATCTAATGCTTCTTAAAACGCGATATCGCATCTCATTTCTATGTTTCATGATAAGATATAATATTCATTGTGGTGTGTTATGTATACCTCGTATTCATCTCAAAAGAATGTAAATGCGACACTTCCTTGCTAGGAAATAGCGTTGGCAGATGTCTACGTATCGAAGCAATAGAGTTCTAATGCTTCTTAAATCGCCATATCGCATCTCTTTTCTATGTTTCATGATAAGATATAATATTCATTGTGCAGTGTTATGTATACCTCGTATTCACTTCAAAACAATATAAATGCGGCACTTCCATGTAGGAAATAGCGTTTGCAGATGTCTCCGCATCGAAGCCATATTGTTCTAATGCTTGCTAAATCGCGATATCGCATCTCATTTCTATGGTTCATGATAAGATATAATATTCATTGTGGTGTGTTATGTATACCTCGTATTCATCTCAAAAGAATCTAAATGCGACACTTCCTTGCTAGGAAATAGCGTTTCCAGATGTCTACGTATCGAAGCAATGGAGTTCTAATGCTTCTTAAAACGGGATGTCGCATCACATTTCTATGTTTCTTGATAAGATATAATATTCACTGCGAAGTGTCATGTATTCCTCGAATTCACTTCAAAAGAATGTAAATGCGACACTTCCTTGCTTGGATATAACGTTTGCAGATGTCTACGTATCGAAGCAATAGAGTTCTAGTGCTTCTTAAAACGAGATATCGCATCTCATTTCTAAGTTTCATGATAAGTTGTAATATTCGTTGCGAAGTGTTATGTATACAACGCATACACTTACAATGAATGTAAACGCGACACTTCCTCGCTAGGAAATAGCGTTTGCATATGTCTACGTATCGAAGTAATAGGGTTCGAATGCTTCTTAAAACGAGATATCGCATCTCATATCTATGCTTCATGATAAGATATATTATTCATTGCGAAGTGTCATGTATACCTCTTATTCACTTCAAATGAATGTAAATGCGACACTTCCTTGCTAGGAAATAGCGCTTGCATATGTCTACGTATCTAAGCAATAGAGTTCTAATGCTTCTTAAAACGCGATATCGCTCCTCATTTCTATGCTTCATGATAAGATATAATATTCATTGCGAAGTGTAATGTATTTCACGCATACTCTTCAAATGAGTGTAAATACGACACTTCCTTGCTAGGAAATAGCATTGGCAGATGTTTACGTATCGAAGCAATTGAGTTCTAATGCATCTTAAAACGAGATGTTGCATCTCATTTCTATGTTTCATGATAAGAAATAATATTCATTGCGAAGTGTCATGTATACTTCATATTCACTTCAAATGAATGTAAATGCGACACTTCCTTGCTAGGAAGTAGCGTTTGCAGATGTCTCCGTATCGAAGCAATAGTGTTCTAATCCTTCTTAAAGCGCGATATCGCTGCCCATTTCTATGTTTCATGATAAGATATAATATTCATTGCGAAGTGTCACGTACACCTCGTATTCACTTCAAAAGAATGTAAATGCGACACTTCTTTTCTAGGAAATAGTGTTTCCACATGTCTACGTATCGAAACAATAGAGTTCTAATGCTTCTTAAAACGTGATATCGCATCTCACTTCTATGTTTCATGATAAGATATAATTTTCATTGTGCAGTGTTATGTATACCTCGTATTCACTTCAAGAGATTGTAAATGCGACTCTTCCTTGCTAGGAAATAGCGTTTGTAGATGGCTACGTATCGAAGCAATAGAGTCCTAATGCTTCTTAAATCGCGATATCGCATCTCATTTCAATGTTTCATGGTAAGATAAAATAATCATTGCGAAGTGCCACTTATACCTCGCATGCACTTCAAATGAATGTAAATGCGACAATTCATTGCTAGGAAATAGCGTTTTCAGATATCTACGTATCATAGCAATATTGTTCTAATGCTTATTAGAACCTGATATCGCATCACATTTCTGTGTTTCATGATAAGATACAATATTCATTGCGAAGTGTCACTTACACATCGCATTCACTTCAAATGAATGTAAATGCGACACTTCCTTCCTGGCGAAATAGCGTTTGCAGATGTCTATGCACCGTAGCAATAGAGTTCTAAAGCTTCTTAAAACAAGATATCGCACCTCATTTCCATGTTTCATGATAAGATATAATGTTCATTGCGAAGTATCATGAATACATCGTATTCACTTCAAAAGAATGTAAATGCGACACTTCATTGCTAGGAAGTAGCGTTTGGAGATGTCTACCTATCGAAGCAATAGATTTCTAATGCTTCTTAAAACGAGATGTCGCATCTCATATCTATGCTTCATGATAAGATATATTATTCATTGCGAAGTGTCATGTATACCTCTTATTCACTTCAAATGAATGTAAATGTGACACTTCCTTGTTAGGAAATAGGGTTTGCAGATGTCTACGTATCGAAGCCATTGATTTCTAATGCTTCTTAAAATGGGATACCGCATCTCATTTCTCTGTTTCATGATAAGATATAATATTCTTTGCGAAGTGTCATGTATACCACGTATTCACTTTAAAGGAATGTAAATGCGTCACTTCCTTGCTAGGAAATAGCTTTTGCAAATGTCCACGTATCGTAGCAATAGAGTTCTAACGATTCTTAATTCGCTATATCGCATCTCATTTCTATGTTTCATGATAAGATGTAATATTCATTGCGAAGTGTCATGAATACCTCGTATTCACTGTAAAAGATTGTAATGCGACACCCCCTTGCTAGGAAATAGCGTCTGCAGATGTCAATGTATCGTTGCAATAGTGTTCTAATGCTTCTCAAATCGCGATATCGCATTTCATTTCTATGTTTCGTGATAAGGTATAATATTCATTGTGGTGTGTCATGTATACCTCGCATTCACTTCAAAGGAATGTAAATGCGACACTTCCTTGCTAGGAAATAGCGTTTGCAGATGTCTACGTATCGAAGCAATAGTGTTTCAATGCTTCATAAAACGAGATGTCTCATTCCATTTCTATGTTTGCTGATAAAATATAATATTCCTTGCGAAGTGTCTTCTATACCTCGCATTCGCTTCGAATGAATGTAAATGCGACACTTTCTTGCTAGGAAATAGCGTTGGCAGATGTCTACGTATCGAAGCAATAGTGTTCTAATGCTTCTTAAAACTAGATATCCCATCTCATTTCAACGTTTCATGATAAGATATAATATTCATTGCGAAGTGTTACGTATTCCTCGCATACGCTTCTAATGAATGTAAATGCGACACTATCTTGCTAGGAAATAGCGTTGGCAGATGTCTACGTATAGGTGAAGTAGAGTTCTAATGTTCTCAAAACGCGATATCGCATCTCATTTCTATGTTACATGATAAGATATAATATTCATTGCGAAGTGTCTCGTATACCTCGCATACACTTGAAATGAATGTAAATGCGACACATCCTTGCTTGGCAATAGCGTCTGCAGATATCTATATATCGTAGCAATAGAGACCTAATGCTCCTTAAAACGCGATATCGCATCTCATTTCTATGTTTCCTGATAAGTTATAATATTCATTGCGAAGTGTCATGTATACCTCGTATTCACATCAAAAGAATCTAAATATGACACTTCCTTGCTAGGAGATAGCGTTTGCCGATATCTACGTATCGAAGCAATAGATTTCTAATGCTTCTTAAATCGCGATATCGCATCTCATTTCTATGTTTCGTGATAAGGTATAATATTCATTGTGGAGTGTTATGTATTCCTCGTCTACATTTCAAATGAATGTAAATGGGACACTTCCTTGCTAGGAAATAGCGTTATCAGATGTTTAGGTACCGAAACAATAGAGTTCTAATGCTTTTTAAAACGAGATGTCGCATCTCATTTCTATGTTTCCTGATAAGATATAATATTCATTGCGAAGTGTCATGTATACCACCGTATTTACTTCAAAAGAACGTAAATGCAACAATTCCGTGCTAGGAAATAGCGATTGCAGATGTCTACGTATCGTAGTAATGGGGTTCTAATGCTCCTCAAATCGCGACATAGCATCTCATTTCGATGTCTCACTATAAGATATAATATTAACTGTGCGGTGTTATGTATACCTCGTATTCACTTCAAAAGCATGTGAATGCGACACTTCCCTGCAAGGAAGTAGCGTTTGCTGATGTCTACGTATCGATGCAATAGAGTTCTAATGCTTCTTAAACCGCCATATCGCATCTCATTTCTGTGTTTCATGATAAGTTATAATATTCATTGCGAAGTGTCATGTTTATCTCGTATTCAATCCAAAAGAATGTATTTGCGACGCTTCCGTGCTACGAAATAGCGTTTGCAGGTGTCCACGTATCGTTGCAATAGAGTTCTAATGCTTCTTATATTGCGATATCGCTCCTAATTTCTATGTTTCGTGATAAGGTATAATATTCATCGTGGAGTGTTATGTATATCTCGCATACACTTCAAATGAATGTAAATGCGACACTTCCTTGCTAGGAAGTAGCGTTTGCAGTTGTCTACGTATCGATGCAATAGAGTTCTAACGCTTCTTAAATCGCGATATCGCATATCATTTCTACGTTTCATGATAAGATATAATATTAATTGTGGAGTGTTATGTATACTTCGTATTCACTTTAGATGAATGTATATGCGACACTTCCTTGCTAGGAAATAGCGTTTGCAGATGTCTACGTAACGAAGCAATAGATTTCTAATGCTTCTTAAATGGCCATATCGCACCTCAATACTGCGTTTCATGATAAGTTATAATTTTCATTGCGAAGTGTCATGTTTACCTCGCATACACTTCAAATGAATGTAAATACGACACTTCCTTTCTAGGAAATAGCGTTTGCAGATGTCTACGTATAGTAGCAATAGGGTTCTAATGCTATTTATATCGCGATATCGCATCACATTTCTAAGTTTCATGATTAGATATAATACTCCTTGCGCAGTGTCATGTATACCTCGTATTCACATCAAAAGGATGTAAATGCGACACTTCCTTGCTAGGAAAATGCGTTTAAAAGATGTATACGTATCGAAGCAATAGAGTTGTAGTGATTCTTATATCGCGATATCGCATCTTATTTCTATGTTTCATGATAGGATATATATTCATTGCGAAGTGCCACTTATACCTGCCAAACACTTCAAATGAATGTAAATGCGACACTTCATTGCTAGGAAATAGCGTTTGCAGATGTCTACGTATCGTAGCAATAGAGTTCTAATGATTCTCAAAACGCGATATTGCATCTCATTTCTATGCTTCATGATAAGATACAATATTCATTGCGAAGTGCCACTTATACCTCGCATACACATCAAATGAATGTAAATGCGACACTTCATTGCTATGAAATAGCGTTTGCAGATGTCTACGTATCGAAGCAATAGTGTTCTAATGCTTCTTAAAACGTGATATCGCATTTCACTTCTATCTTCCATGATAAGAGATAATATTCATAGCGAAGTTTCATGTATACCTCGTATTCACTTCAAAAGAATGTAAATGCGACACTTCCTGGCTAGGAAGTAGCGTTTGCAGAAGCCTACGTGTCGTAGCAATAGAGTTCTAATGTTTCGTAAAACGCAATATCGCATCTCATTTCTATGTTTCATGGTAAGATAAAATAATCAGTGCGAAGTGTCACTTATACCTCGCATACACTTCAAATGAATGTAAATGAGACACTTCATTTCTAGGTAATAGCGTTTGCAGATGTCAACGTATCGCAGAAATAGTGTTCTAGTGCTTCTTAAAACGCGATATAGCATCTCATTTTTATGTTTCATGATAACATATAATATTCATTGTGGTGTGTTATGTATACCTCGTATTCACTTCAAAAGAATGTAAATGCGACACATCCTTGCTAGGAAATAGCGTTATCAGATGTTTAGGTACCGAAACAATAGAGTTCTAATGCTTCTTAAAACGAGATGTCGCATCTCATTTCTATGTTTCCTGATAAGATATAATATTCATTGCGAAGTGTCATGTATACCTCGTATTTACTTCAAAAGAACGTAAATGCAACAATTCCGTGCTAGGAAAGAGCGATTGCAGATGTCTACGTATCGTAGTAATGGGGTTCTAATGCTCCTCAAATCGCGACATAGCATCTCATTTCGATGTCTCACTATAAGATATAATATTAATTGTGCGGTGTTATGCATACCTCGTATTCACTTCAAATGAATGTAAATGCGACTCTTCCCTGCTAGGAAATAGCGTTGGCAGATGTCTACGTATCGAAGCAGTAGAATGCTAATGCTTCTTAAATCGCCATATCGCATCTCATTTCTATGTTTCATAATATGATATAATACTCATTGCGAATTGTCATGTATAACTCGCATACGCTTCAAATGATTGTAAATGCGACACTTCCTTGCTGGGAAATAGCGTTACCAGATGTCTTCGTATCGAAACAATAGAGTTCTAATGCTTCTTAAAACGGGATACCGCATCTCATTCCTATGTTTCATGATAAGATATAACATTCATTGCGAAGTGTCATCTGTACCACGTATTCACTTCAGAAGAATGTAAATGCGACACTTCTGTGCTAGGAAATAGCGTTTCCAGAATCTACGTATCGTAGCAATAGATTTCTAATGCTTCTTAAAACGGGATACCGCATCTCATTTCTATGTTTCACGATAAGGTATAATATTCATTGCGAAGTGCCATGTATACATCGAATTCACTTCAAAAGGATGTAAGTGCAACACCTCCGTGCTACGAAATAGCGCTTGCAGATGTCTACGTATCGTAGCAATAGAGATCCAATGCTTCTTAAAACGTGATATCGCATCTCACTTCAATGGTTCATGATAAGTGATAATATTCATTGCGAAGTTGTCATGTATACCTCGTATTCACTTCAAAAGAATGTAAATGCGACACACACTTGCTAGAAAATAGGGTTTGCAGATGTCTACGTATCGTAGCAATAGAGTTCTAATGCTTTTTAAATCACGATACCGCATCTCATTTCTATGTTTCCTGAAAAGATATAATATTCATTGTGGAGTCTTATATATACTTCCTATGCGCTTCAAAAGAATGTAAATGCGACACTTCCTTGCTAGGAAGTAGTGTTTGCAGATGTCTACGTATCGAACCAATAGACTTCTAATGCGCCTGAAATCGTCATGTCTCATCTCATTTCTATGTTTCATGATAATATATAATTTTCATTGCGAAGTGTCATGTATACCTTGCATACACTTCAAATGAATGTAAATGCGGCACTTCCTTGCTAGGAAATAGCGTTGGCAGATGTCTACGTATCGAAGCAATGGAGTTCTAATCCCTCTTAAATCGCGATATCGCATCGCATTTCTGTTTCATGATAAGATATAATATTCATTGTGGAGTGTTATGTATACTTCCTATGCGCTTCAAAAGAATGTAAATGCGACACTTCCTTGCTAGGAAGTAGCGATTGCAGATGTCTCCGCATCGAAGCAATAGAGTTCTAATGCTTCTTAAAACGCGAAATCGCATATCATTTCTATGTCTCATGATAATATATGATATTCATTGCGAAGTGTTAGGTATTCCTCGTCTACACTTTAAGTGAATGTAAATGCCACACTTCTTTCCTAAGAAATAGCGTCTGCAGATGTTTACGTATCGAAGCAATAAATTTCTAATGCTTCTTAAAACGCGAAATCGCTCCTCATTTCTATGCTTCACGATAAGATATAATATTCATTGTGGAGTGTTGTGTATACCTCGTACTCACTTCAAAAGAATGAAAATGCGACACTTCCTTGCTAGGAAATAGCGTTTGCAGTTATCTACGTATCGTCGCAATAGATTTCAAATGCTTCTTATAACGCCATAGCGCATTTCATTTCTATGTTTCATGATAAGATATAATATTCTTTGCGAAGTGTCATGTATACCTCGTATTCACTTCAAAAGAATGTAAATGCGACACTTCCTTGCTAGGAAAAAGCGTTTGCAGTTGTCTACGTATCGTAGCAATAGTGTTCTAGTGCTTCTTAAATCGCGATATCGCTCCTCATTTCTATGTTTCATGATAGGATATAATATTCATTGCGAATGGTTATGTATATCTCGTCTACACTTAATAAGAATGTAAATGCTACACTTCCTTGCTAGAAAATAGCGTTTGCAGATGTCTACGTACCGCAGCAATAGCGTTCCAATGCTTCTCATATCGTGATATCGCATCTCATTCCTATATTTCATGACATGTTATAATATTCATTGTGGAGTGTTATGTATACATCGTATTCACTTCAAAAGAATGTAAGTGCGACTCTTCCTTGCCGTTGAATAGCTTTTGCAGATGTCTACGTATCCTAGTAACAGAGTTCTAATGCTTCTTACTACACGATATCGCATCTCCTTTCTATGTTTCATGATAAGATATAATATTCATCGCGAGGTGTCATGTGTACCTCGTATTCTCTTCAAGTGAATGTAAATGCGACACTTCCTTGCTAGGAAGTAGCGTTTGCAGATGTCTACGTATCGAAGCAATAGAGTTCCAATGCATCTTAAATCGCGACATCACATCTCACTTCTACGTTTCATGACAAGATATAATATTCATTGTGCAGTGTTACGTATATCTCGTCTACACTTCAAATGAATGTACATGCGACACTTCCTTGCTTGGGTATAGCGTTTGCACATGTCTACGTATCGTAGCAATAGAGTTCTAATGTTTCTTAAAACGAAATATAGCATCTCATTTCTATGTTTTAGGATAATATATAATATTCATTGCGGATTGTCATGTATACTACGTATTCACTTCAAAAGAATGAAAATGCGACACTTCCTTTCTAGGAAATAACGTTTCCAGATGTCTACGTATCGAAGCAGCAGAGTTCTAATGCTTCTTAAAACAAGATATCGCAACTCATTTCTATGTTTCATGATGCGATATAATATTCATTGCGAAGTGTCATGTATACCTCGTATTCACTTCAAGGGAATGTAATTGCGACGCATTCTCGCTACGAAATAGCGTTTCCAGATATCTACGTATCCCAGCAATAGAGTTCTAATGCCTCTTAAAAAGCGATATGGCATCTCATTTCTATGTCTCATGATAAGATATAATATTTATTGCGAAGTGTCACGCATACATCGCATACACTTCAAATGAATGTAAATGCGGCACTTCCTTGCTAGGAAATAGCGTTTGCAGATGTCTAAGTATCGAAGCAAAGGAGCTCTAATGCTTCTTCAAACGAGATATCACATCCCATTCCTATGTTTCATGGTAAGATATATTATTCATAGCGAAGTATCACGTATACCTCGCATACACTTCAAATGAATGTAAATGCGACACTTACTTGCTAGGAAATGGCGTTTGCAGATGTCTACGTATCGAAGCAACAAAGTTCTAATGCATCTTAAATCGTGATTTCGCATCTCATTTCTATGTTTCATGATAAGATATAATATTCATTCCGAAGTTTCACGTATTCCTCCTATTCACTTCAAATGAATGTAAATGCGGCACTTCCTTCCTAGGAAATAGCGTTTGCAGATGTCTACGTATCGTAGCAAGCATGTTATAATGCTCCTTAAAAAGAGATATCGCATCTCATTTCTATGTTTCATGATAACATATAATATTCATTGCGAAGTGTTATGTATACCTCGCATACACTTCAAATGAATGTAAATGCGACACTTCCTTGCTAGGAAATAGCGTTTGCAGATGTCTACGTATCCTATCAGTTGAGTTTTAATGCTTCTAAAAACGCGATATCGCATCTCATTTCTATATTTCTTGATAAGATATAATATTCATTGCGAAGTGTCATGTATACCTCGCATACACTTCAAAAGAATGTAAATGCGGCACTTCCTTGCTAGGAAATATCGTTTCCAGATATGTACGTATCGTATCAGTAAAGTTCCAATGCTTCTCAAAACGCGATATCGCATCTCATTTCTATGTTTCATGATAAGATATAATATTCATTGCGAAGTGTCACGTATACCTCGTATTCACTTCAAAAGAATGTAAATGCGACACTTCCTTGCTAGGAAATAGCGTCTGCAGATATCTACGTACCGTAGCAATAGAGTTCTTATGCTGCTTAAAACGCGATATCGCATCTCATTTCTATGTATCATGATAAGATATAATATTCATTGTGCAGTGTTATGTATACCTCGCATTCACTTCAAATGATTGTAAATGCGACACTTCCTTGCTAGGATATAGCGATGGCAGATGTCTTCGTATCAAAGCAACAGAGTTCTAATGCATCTTAAAACGAGATATCGCATCACGTTTCTATGTTTTACGATAAGATATAATATTCATTGCGAAGTGTCACGGATACCTCGTATTCACTTCAAATGAATGTAAATGCGACACTTCCTTTCTAGAAAATTACGTTTCCAGATGTCTACGTATCGAAGCAATAGAGTTATAATGCTTCTTAAAACCCGATATCGCATCCCATTTCTATGTTTCATGATAAGATATAATATTCATTGCGAAATGTCCTGTATACCTCGCATACACTTCCAATGAATGTAAATGCGAACCTTCCTTGCTAGGAAGTAGAGTTTGCAGACGTCTACGTATCGAAGCAATAGTTTTCTAATGCTTCTTAAATCGTGATATCGCATGTCATTCCTATATTTCATGACATGATATAATATTTATTGTGGAGTGTTATGTGTACCTTGTATTCACTTCAAAAGAATGTAAGTGCGACTCTTTCTTCCTATTAAATAGCTTTATCAGATGTCTACGTGTCGTAGCAACAGAATTGTTATGCCTTTTAGATCGCGATATAGCGCCTCATTTCTATGTGTCATGATAAGGTATAATATTCATTGTGGAGTGTTATGTATACCTCGTATTCACTTCAAAAGAATGTAAATATGACAATTCCATGCTAGGAAATAGCGTTTGCAGATGTCTGCGTATCGTAGCAGTAGAGTTCCAATGCTTGTTAAAACGCGATATCGCATCTCACTTCTATGTTTCATGACAAGATATAATATTCATTGCGAAGTGTCATGTATACATCGCATACACTTCAAATGAATGTAAATGCGACACTTCCTTGCTAGGATTTAGAGTTTCCAGATGTCTCCGTATCGAAGAAATAGAGCTCTAATGCTTCTTATATCGCGATATCGCATCTCATTTCTATGATTCGTGATAAGATATAATATTCCTTGTGGACTGTTACGTATACCTCGTATTCACTTCAAAAGAATGTAAATGCGACACTTCCTTGCTAGGAAATAGCGTTTGCAGATGTCTACGTATCGAAGCAATAGAGTTCTAATGCTTCTTAAAACGCGATTTCGCATCTAACTTCTATGTTTCATGATAAGATATAATGTTAATAGCAAAGTGTTATGCATTGCTCTTCTACACTTCAAATGAATGTAAATGCGACACTTCCTTGCTAGGAAATGGCGTTTGCAGATGTCTACATATTGTAGCAATTGTGTTTTATGCTTCTTAAAACGGGATATCGCATCTCATTTCTATATTTCAGGATAAGACATAATATTCAATGCGAAGTGTCATGTATACCTCGTACCCACTTCAAAAGGATATAAATGCGACACTTCCTAGCTAGTAAATAGCCTTTGCAGATGTTAAGGGTATCGTAGCAATAGAGTTCTAATGCTTCTCAAAACGCGATATCGCGTCTCATTTCTATGTATCATGATGAGATACTATATTCATTGCGAAGTGTCATGTATACCTCGCATACACTTCAAGTGAATGTAAATGCGACACTTCCTTGCTAGGAAAAAGCGTTAGCAGATGTCTACGTATTGTAGCAATTGTGTTTTATGCTTCTTAAACCCGGATATCGCATCCCATTTCTATATTTCATGATAAGACATAATATTCAATGCTAAGTGTCATGTATACCTCGTATTCACTTCAAAAGGATGTAAATGCGACACTTCCTCGATATTAAATAGCGTTTGCAGATGTCTACGTATCGTAGCATTAGAGTTCTAATGCTTCTCAGAGCACGATATCGCATCTCATTTCTATGTTTCATGGTAAGATGTAATATTCATTGCGAAATGTCTTGTATACATCGCATACACTTCAAGTGAATGTAAATGCGACACTTCCTTGCTAGGAAATAGCGTTTGCAGATGTCTACGTATCGTGGCATTAGAGTTCTAAATCATCGCAAAACGCGATATCGCATCTCATTTCTATGTTTCATGGTAAGATATAATATTCATTGCGAAGTGTCTTGCATACCACGCATACACTTCAAAAGAATATAAATGCGACACTTCCTTGCTAGGTAATAAACGATTGCAGATGTCTACGTATCGTAGCAATAGAGTTCGAGTGCTTCTTAAATCGCGATATCGCATCTCATTTCTATGTTTCATGATAAGATACAATATTCATTGTGGAGTGTTATGTATACCTTGTATTCACTTCAAAGGAATGTAAATGCGACACTTCCTTGCTAGGAATTAGCGTCTGCAGGTGTCTACGTATCGAAGCAATGGAGTTCTAATGCTTCTTAAAACGCGATATCGCATCTCAATTCTATGTGTCATGATAAGATATAATATTCATTGTGCTGTGTTATGTAGTCCCCGTATTCACATAAAAAGAATGCAAATACGACACTTCCTCGCTAGGAAATAGCGTCTGCAGATATCTACGTATCGTAGCAATAGAGTTCTAATGCTTCTTAAAACGCGATATCGCATCTCATTTCTACGTTTCATGATAAGATTTAATATTCATTGTGGAGGGTTATGTATACCTCGTATTCACCTGAAAAGAATGTAAATGCGACACTTCCTTTCTAGGAAATAGCGTTTGCAGGTGTCTACTTATCCTATCAATTGAGTTCTAATGCTTCTCAAAACGCGATATCGCATCTCAATTCTATGTGTCATGATAAGATATAATATTCATTGTGGACTGTTATGTATACCTCGCACTCACTTCAAAAGAATGTAAATGCGACTCATCCTTGCTTGGAAATAGCGTTTGCATATGTACGTATCGAAGCAATAGTGTTCTAATGCTTCTTAAATCGTCATATCGCATCTCATTTCTATGTTTCATGATCAGATATAATATTCATTGCGAATTGTTATGTATACCTGGCATACACTTGAAATGAATGTAAATGCGACACTTCCTTGCTAGGAAATAGCGTTTGCAGATGTCTACGTATCGTAGCAATAGCGCTCTAACGCTTCTTAAAAAGCGATATCGCATCTCATTTCTATGATTCGTGATAAGATATAATATTCCTTGTGGACTGTTACGTATACCTCGTATTCACTTCAAAAGAATGTAAATGCGACACTTCCTTGCTAGGAAATAGCGTTTGCAGATGTCTACGTATCGAAGCAATAGAGTTCTAATGCTTCTTAAAACGCGATTTCGCATCTAACTTCTATGTTTCATGATAAGATATAATGTTAATAGCAAAGTGTTATGCATTGCTCTTCTACACTTCAAATGAATGTAAATGCGACACTTCCTTGCTAGGAAATGGCGTTTGCAGATGTCTACATATTGTAGCAATTGTGTTTTATGCTTCTTAAAACGGGATATCGCATCTCATTTCTATATTTCAGGATAAGACATAATATTCAATGCGAAGTGTCATGTATACCTCGTACCCACTTCAAAAGGATATAAATGCGACACTTCCTAGCTAGTAAATAGCCTTTGCAGATGTTAAGGGTATCGTAGCAATAGAGTTCTAATGCTTCTCAATACGCGATATCGCGTCTCATTTCTATGTATCATGATGAGATACTATATTCATTGCGAAGTGTCATGTATACCTCGCATACACTTCAAGTGAATGTAAATGCGACACTTCCTTGCTAGGAAAAAGCGTTTGCAGATGTCTACGTATTGTAGCAATTGTGTTTTATGCTTCTTAAACCCGGATATCGCATCCCATTTCTATATTTCATGATAAGACATAATATTCAATGCGAAGTGTCATGTATACCTCGTATTCACTTCAAAAGGATGTAAATGCGACACTTCCTCGATATTAAATAGCGTTTGCAGATGTCTACGTATCGTAGCATTAGAGTTCTAATGCTTCTCAGAGCACGATATCGCATCTCATTTCTATGTTTCATGGTAAGATGTAATATTCATTGCGAAATGTCTTGTATACATCGCATACACTTCAAGTGAATGTAAATGCGACACTTCCTTGCTAGGAAATAGCGTTTGCAGATGTCTACGTATCGTGGCATTAGAGTTCTAAATCATCGCAAAACGCGATATCGCATCTCATTTCTATGTTTCATGGTAAGATATAATATTCATTGCGAAGTGTCTTGCATACCACGCATACACTTCAAAAGAATATAAATGCGACACTTCCTTGCTAGGTAATAAACGATTGCAGATGTCTACGTATCGTAGCAATAGAGTTCGAGTGCTTCTTAAATCGCGATATCGCATCTCATTTCTATGTTTCATGATAAGATACAATATTCATTGTGGAGTGTTATGTATACCTTGTATTCACTTCAAAGTAATGTAAATGCGACACTTCCTTGCTAGGAATTAGCGTCTGCAGGTGTCTACGTATCGAAGCAATGGAGTTCTAATGCTTCTTAAAACGCGATATCGCATCTCAATTCTATGTGTCATGATAAGATATAATATTCATTGTGCTGTGTTATGTAGTCCCCGTATTCACATAAAAAGAATGCAAATACGACACTTCCTCGCTAGGAAATAGCGTCTGCAGATATCTACGTATCGTAGCAATAGAGTTCTAATGCTTCTTAAAACGCGATATCGCATCTCATTTCTACGTTTCATGATAAGATTTAATATTCATTGTGGAGGGTTATGTATACCTCGTATTCACCTGAAAAGAATGTAAATGCGACACTTCCTTTCTAGGAAATAGCGTTTGCAGGTGTCTACTTATCCTATCAATTGAGTTCTAATGCTTCTCAAAACGCGATATCGCATCTCAATTCTATGTGTCATGATAAGATATAATATTCATTGTGGACTGTTATGTATACCTCGCACTCACTTCAAAAGAATGTAAATGCGACTCATCCTTGCTTGGAAATAGCGTTTGCATATGTACGTATCGAAGCAATAGTGTTCTAATGCTTCTTAAATCGTCATATCGCATCTCATTTCTATGTTTCATGATAAGATATAATATTCATTGTGCAGAGTTATGTATACCCCGTATTCGCATCAAAAGAATGTAAATGCGACACTTCCTTGCTAGGAATTAGCGTCTGCAGGTGTCTACGTATCGAAGCAATGGAGTTCTAATGCTTTTTAAATCGCCATACCGCATCTCATTTCTATGTTTCATGATAAGATATAATATTCATTGCGAATTGTTATGTATACCTGGCATACACTTGAAATGAATGTAAATGCGACACTTCCTTGCTAGGAAATAGCGTTTGCAGATGTCTACGTATCGTAGCAATAGCGCTCTAACGCTTCTTAAAAAGCGATATCGCATCTCATTTCTATGTTTCGTGATAAGATATAATATTCATTGCGAAGTGTCACGTATGCCTCGTATTCACTTCAAAAGAATGTAAGTGCGACACTTCCTTGCTAGGAAATAGCGTTTGCAGATGTCTATGTATCGTAGCAATAGAGTTTTAATTCTTCTTAAAACGCGATATCGCATCTCATTTGTATGTTTCATGATAAGATACAATATTCATTGCGAAGTGTCATGTATACCTCGTACTCACTTCAAAACAATGTAAATGCTACACTTGCTTGCTAGGAAATAGCGTTTGCAGATGTCTACGTATCGAAGCAATATTTTTCTAATGCTTCTAAAATCGCGATATCGCATCTCATTTCTATGTTTCATGATAAGATATAATATATATTGTGCAGTGTTATGTATACCTCGTATTCACATCAAGAGGATGTAAATGCGACACTTCCTTGCTACGAAATAGCGTTTGCAGATGGCTACGTATCGTAGCATTAGTGTTCTAATGCTTCTCAAAACGCGATATCGTATCTCATTTCTATGTTTCATGATAAGATATAATATTCATTGCGAAGTGTCATGTACACCGCGCATACACTTCAACTGAATGTAAATGCGACACTTCCTTGCTAGGAAATAGAGTTTGCAGATGTCTACGTATCGAAGCAATGGAGTTCTAATGCTTCTTAAATCGCGCTATCGCATCTCATTTCTATGTTTCATGATAAGATATAGTATTCATTGTGCAGTGTTATGCATACCTCGTATTCACTTCAAATAATGTAAATGCGATACTTCCTTGCTAGGAAGTAGCGTTTGCAGATGTCTACGGACCGAAGCAATAGAGTTCTAATGCATCTTAAATCGCGATATCGCATCTCATTTATATGTTTCATGATAAGATATAATATTTATTGCGAAGTGTCATGTATACCTCGCATACACTTCAAATGAATGTAAATGCGACACTTCCTTGCTAGGAAGTAGCGTTTGCAGATGTCTACGTATCGTAGCAATAGATATCTAATGCTTCTTAAAACGGAACATCGCATCCAATTTCTATGTTTCATGATAGGATATAATATTCAGTTAGAAGGGTTATGTATACCTCGCATACACTTGAAATGAATGTAAATGCGACACTTTCTTGCTAGGAAGTAGCGTTTGCAGATGACTACGTACCGATGCAATGGAGTTCTAACGTTTCTTAAAACGCGATATCGCGTCCCATTTCTATGTATCATGATAGGATATAATATTCAGTTAGAAGGGTTATGTATACCACGTATTCACTTCAAGCGAATGTAAATGCGACCATTCCTTGCTAGGAAGTAGCGTCTGCAGATGTCTACGTATCGAAGCAATAGAGTTCAAATGCTTCTTCTATCGCGATATCGCATCTCATATCTAAGTTTGATGATAAGATATAGTATTCATTGTGCAGTGTTATGCATACCTCGTGTTCACTTCAAAAGAATGTGAATGCGATACTTCCTTGCTAGGAAGTAGCGTTTGCAGATGTCTACGGACCGAAGCAATAGAGTTCTAATGCTTCTCAAAACGCGATATCGCATCTCATTTCTATGTTTCATGAGAAGATATAATATCTATTGCGAAGTGTCATGTATACCTCGTATTCACTTCAAACGAATGCAAATGCGACACTTCCTTGCTAGGAAATAGCGTTTGCAGATAACTACGTATCGAAGGAATAGAGTTCTAATGCTTCTTAAAACGAGATGTCGCGTCTCATTTCTATGTTCCATGATAAGATATAATATTCATTGCGAAGTGTCAAGTATACCTCGCATACACTTCAATTGAATGTAAATGCGACACTTCCTTCCTAGTAAATAGCGTTTGGAGCTGTCTACGTATCGAAGCAATAGTGTTCTATAGCTCCTTAATACGCGATATTGCATCTCATTTCTATGTTTCATGATCAGCTACAATATTCATTGTGGAGTGCTACGTATACAACGTTTTTACTTCAGAAGATTTTAATGCGACACTTCCTTGCTAGGAAATAGCGTTTGCAGATATCTACGTATCGAAGCAATAGAGTTCTAATGCTTCTTAAAACGAAATGTCGCATCTCACTTCTATGTTTCATGATAAGATATAACATTCATTATGGATTGTTATGTATACCTCGTATTCACTTCAAAAGATTGAAAATGCGACACCTCCTTGCTAGGAATTAGCGTTTGCAATGTTTACGTATCGTAGCAATAGAGTTCTAATGCTTCTTAAAACGCGAAATCGCTCCTCATTTATATGCTTTATGATAAGATATAATATTCATTGTGGAGTGTTATGTATACCTCGTATTCACTTCAAAAGAATGTAAATGCGACACTTCCATGCTAGGAAATAGCGAATGCAGATGTCTACGTATCGTAGCATTGGAGTTCTACAGCTTCTCAAATGGCGATATCGCATCTTATTTCTATGCCTCATGATAAGATATAATATTCATTGCGAAGTGTCTTGTATACCTCGCATAAACTTCAACTGAATGTAAATGCGACACTTCCTTGCTTGCTAATAGCGTTGGCAGGTGTCTACTTATCGAAGCAATAGTGTTCTAATGCTTCTTAAATCGCCGTATCGCATCTTATTTCTATGTTTCATGATAAGATATAATATTCATTGTGGAGTGTTTGTATACGTCGTATTCACCTCAACAGAATGTAAATGCGACACTTCCTTGCTAGGAAATAGCGTCTGCATTTGTCTACGTATCGTAGTAATAGAGTTCTCATCCTTCTGAATACGTCATATCGCATCTCATTTCTATGCTTCATGATAAGATATAATATTCATTCTGGAGTTTTATGTATACCTCGTATTCACTTCAAAAGTATGTAAATGCGACACTTCCTTGCCAGGAAAAAGCGTCTGCAGATGTCTACGTATCGTAGCAATAGAGTTCTAATGCTTCTTCAAACGCGATACAGCTTCTCAGTTATATGCTTCATGATAAGATATAATATTCATTGTGGAGTGTTATGTATACCTCGTATTCACTTCAAAAGAATGTAAAGGCGACACATGCTTGCAAGGAAGTAGCGTTTGGAGATGTCTACGTATCGAAGCAATAGTATTCCAATGCTTCCTATATCGCGATATAGCACCTCAATTCTACGTTACATGATAAGATATAATATTCATTGTGGAGTGCTATGTATACCTCGTATTCACTTCAAAAGAATGTAAATGCGACACTTCCTTCCTAGGAAATAGCGTTTGCTGATGGCTACGTATCGTAGCAACAGAGTTCCGTCGCTTCTTAGAACACGATATCTCACCTCATTTCTATGTTTCATGATAAGATATGATATTTATTGCGAAGTGTCACTTATACCTCGCATACACTTCAATTCAATGTAAATGCTATACTTCCTTGCTAGGAAATAGCGTTCGCAGATGTCTACGTATCGAAGCGATGGAGTTCTAATGCTTCTCAAAACGCGATATCGCATCTAATTTCTATGTTTAATGATAAGATGTAATATTCATTGCGAAGGGGTATATATACCTCGTATTCACTTCAAGTGAATGTAAATGCGACACTTCCCTGCTAGGAACTAGCGTTTGCAGATGTCTACGTATCGAGGCAATTGTGTTCTAATGCTTGTTAAAGCGCCATATCGTACCACAATACTATGTTTCATGATAAGATATAATATTCATTGCCAAGTGTCATGTATACCTCGTATTCCTTTCAAAAAAATGTAAGTGCGACACTTCCATGCAAGCAAGTAGCGTTTGCAATTGTCTACGTAAGAAGCAATAGAGTTCTAGTGCTTCACAAAACGCGATATCGCATCCCATTTCTATGTTTCATGATAATATATAATATTCATTGTGGAGTGTTATGTATACCTCCTATTCACTTCAAAGGAATGTAAATGCGACACTTCCTTGCTAGGAAATAGCGTCTGCAGATATCTACGTATCGTAGCAATAGAGTTCTAATGCTGCTTAAAACGCGATATCGCATCTCATTTCTATGTATCATGATAAGATATAATATTCATTGTGCAGTGTTATGTATACCTCGCATTCACTTCAAATGATGGTAAATGCGACACTTCCTTGCTAGGATATAGCGATGGCAGATGTCTACGTATCGAAGCAACAGAGTTCTAATGCTTCTTAAAACGAGATATCGCATCACATTTCTATGTTTTACGATAAGATATAATATTCATTGCGAAGTGTCACGTATACCTCGTATTCACTTCAAAAGAATGTAAATGCGACACTTCCTTGCTAGGAAATAGCGTCTGCAGATATCTACGTACCGTAGCAATAGAGTTCTTATGCTGCTTAAAACGCGATATCGCATCTCATTTCTATGTATCATGATAAGATATAATATTCATTGTGCAGTGTTATGTATACCTCGCATTCACTTCAAATGATTGTAAATGCGACACTTCCTTGCTAGGATATAGCGATGGCAGATGTCTTCGTATCGAAGCAACAGAGTTCTAATGCATTTTAAAACGAGATATCGCATCACGTTTCTATGTTTTACGATAAGATATAATATTCATTGTGAAGTGTCACGGATACCTCGTATTCACTTCAAATGAATGTAAATGCGACACTTCCTTTCTAGGAAATTACGTTTCCAGATGTCTACGTATCGAAGCAATAGAGTTATAATGCTTCTTAAAACCCGATATCGCATCCCATTTCTATGTTTCATGATAAGATATAATATTCATTGCGAAATGTCCTGTATACCTCGCATACACTTCCAATGAATGTAAATGCGAACCTTCCTTGCTAGGAAGTAGAGTTTGCAGACGTCTACGTATCGAAGCAATAGTTTTCTAATGCTTCTTAAATCGTGATATCGCATGTCATTCCTATATTTCATGACATGATATAATATTTATTGTGGAGTGTTATGTGTACCTTGTATTCACTTCAAAAGAATGTAAGTGCGACTCTTTCTTCCTATTAAATAGCTTTATCAGATGTTTACGTGTCGTAGCAACAGAATTGTTATGCCTTTTAGATCGCGATATAGCGCCTCATTTCTATGTGTCATGATAAGGTATAATATTCATTGTGGAGTGTTATGTATACCTCGTATTCACTTCAAAAGAATGTAAATATGACAATTCCATGCTAGGAAATAGCGTTTGCAGATGTCTGCGTATCGTAGCAGTAGAGTTCCAATGCTTGTTAAAACGCGATATCGCATCTCACTTCTATGTTTCATGACAAGATATAATATTCATTGCGAAGTGTCATGTATACATCGCATACACTTCAAATGAATGTAAATGCGACACTTCCTTGCTAGGATTTAGAGTTTCCAGATGTCTCCGTATCGAAGAAATAGAGCTCTAATGCTTCTTATATCGCGATATCGCATCTCATTTCTATGATTCGTGATAAGATATAATATTCCTTGTGGACTGTTACGTATACCTCGTATTCACTTCAAAAGAATGTAAATGCGACACTTCCTTGCTAGGAAATAGCGTTTGCAGATGTCTACGTATCGAAGCAATAGAGTTCTAATGCTTCTTAAAACGCGATTTCGCATCTAACTTCTATGTTTCATGATAAGATATAATGTTAATAGCAAAGTGTTATGCATTGCTCTTCTACACTTCAAATGAATGTAAATGCGACACTTCCTTGCTAGGAAATGGCGTTTGCAGATGTCTACATATTGTAGCAATTGTGTTTTATGCTTCTTAAAACGGGATATCGCATCTCATTTCTATATTTCAGGATAAGACATAATATTCAATGCGAAGTGTCATGTATACCTCGTACCCACTTCAAAAGGATATAAATGCGACACTTCCTAGCTAGTAAATAGCCTTTGCAGATGTTAAGGGTATCGTAGCAATAGAGTTCTAATGCTTCTCAAAACGCGATATCGCGTCTCATTTCTATGTATCATGATGAGATACTATATTCATTGCGAAGTGTCATGTATACCTCGCATACACTTCAAGTGAATGTAAATGCGACACTTCCTTGCTAGGAAAAAGCGTTTGCAGATATCTACGTATTGTAGCAATTGTGTTTTATGCTTCTTAAACCCGGATATCGCATCCCATTTCTATATTTCATGATAAGACATAATATTCAATGCGAAGTGTCATGTATACCTCGTATTCACTTCAAAAGGATGTAAATGCGACACTTCCTCGAAATTAAATAGCGTTTGCAGATGTCTACGTATCGTAGCATTAGAGTTCTAATGCTTCTCAGAGCACGATATCGCATCTCATTTCTATGTTTCATGGTAAGATGTAATATTCATTGCGAAATGTCTTGTATACATCGCATACACTTCAAGTGAATGTAAATGCGACACTTCTTTGCTAGGAAATAGCGTTTGCAGATGTCTACGTATCGTGGCATTAGAGTTCTAAATCATCGCAAAACGCGATATCGCATCTCATTTCTATGTTTCATGGTAAGATATAATATTCATTGCGAATTGTCTTGCATACCACGCATACACTTCAAAAGAATATAAATGCGACACTTCCTTGCTAGGTAATAAACGATTGCAGATGTCTACGTATCGTAGCAATAGAGTTCGAATGCTTCTTAAATCGCGATATCGCATCTCATTTCTATGTTTCATGATAAGATAAAATATTCATTGCGGAGTGTTATGTATACCTTGTATTCACTTCAAAGGAATGTAAATGCGACACTTCCTTGCTAGGAATTAGCGTCTGCAGGTGTCTACGTATCGAAGCAATGGAGTTCTAATGCTTCTTAAAACGCGATATCGCATCTCAATTCTATGTGTCATGATAAGATATAATATTCATTGTGCTGTGTTATGTAGTCCCCGTATTCACATAAAAAGAATGCAAATACGACACTTCCTCGCTAGGAAATAGCGTCTGCAGATATCTACGTATCGTAGCAATAGAGTTCTAATGCTTCTTAAAACGCGATATCGCATCTCATTTCTACGTTTCATGATAAGATTTAATATTCATTGTGGAGGGTTATGTATACCTCGTATTCACCTGAAAAGAATGTAAATGCGACACTTCCTTTCTAGGAAATAGCGTTTGCAGGTGTCTACTTATCCTATCAATTGAGTTCTAATGCTTCTCAAAACGCGATATCGCATCTCAATTCTATGTGTCATGATAAGATATAATATTCATTGTGGACTGTTATGTATACCTCGCACTCACTTCAAAAGAATGTAAATGCGACTCATCCTTGCTTGGAAATAGCGTTTGCATATGTACGTATCGAAGCAATAGTGTTCTAATGCTTCTTAAATCGTCATATCGCATCTCATTTCTATGTTTCATGATAAGATATAATATTCATTGTGCAGAGTTATGTATACCCCGTATTCACATCAAAAGAATGTAAATGCGACACTTCCTTGCTAGGAATTAGCGTCTGCAGGTGTCTACGTATCGAAGCAATGGAGTTCTAATGCTTTTTAAATCGCCATACCGCATCTCATTTCTATGTTTCATGATAAGATATAATATTCATTGCGAATTGTTATGTATACCTGGCATACACTTGAAATGAATGTAAATGCGACACTTCCTTGCTAGGAAATAGCGTTTGCAGATGTCTACGTATCGTACCAATAGCGCTCTAACGCTTCTTAAAAAGCGATATCGCATCTCATTTCTATGTTTCGTGATAAGATATAATATTCATTGCGAAGTGTCACGTATGCCTCGTATTCACTTCAAAAGAATGTAAGTGCGACACTTCCTTGCTAGGAAATAGCGTTTGCAGATGTCTATGTATCGTAGCAATAGAGTTTTAATTCTTCTTAAAACGCGATATCGCATCTCATTTGTATGTTTCATGATAAGATACAATATTCATTGCGAAGTGTCATGTATACCTCGTACTCACTTCAAAACAATGTAAATGCTACACTTGCTTGCTAGGAAATAGCGTTTGCAGATGTCTACGTATCGAAGCAATATTTTTCTAATGCTTCTAAAATCGCGATATCGCATCTCATTTCTATGTTTCATGATAAGATATAATATATATTGTGCAGTGTTATGTATACCTCGTATTCACATCAAGAGGATGTAAATGCGACACTTCCTTGCTACGAAATAGCGTTTGCAGATGGCTACGTATCGTAGCATTAGTGTTCTAATGCTTCTCAAAACGCGATATCGTATCTCATTTCTATGTTTCATGATAAGATATAATATTCAGTGCGAAGTGTCTTGTATACCTCGCATACACTTCAAAGAAATGTAAATGCGACACTTCCTTGCTTGGAAATAGCGTCTGCAGATGACTACGTATCGTAGAAATAGAGTTCTCATTCTTCTTAAAACGCGATATCGCATCTTATTACTATGTTTCATGATAAGATATAATATTCATTGTGCAGTATTATGTATATCTCGTCTACTCTTCAAAAGAATGTAAATGCGACACTTCCTTGGTACGAAAAAGCGTTTGCAGATGTCTACGTATCGTAGCAATAGAGTTCTAATGCTTCTTAAGTCGCGATATCGCATCTCATTTCTATGTTTCATGTTAAGTTATAATATTCATTGAGCAGTGTTGTGTATACCTCGTATTCGCTTCAGAAGAATGTAAATGCGACACTTCCTTGATAGGAAATAGCGTTTGCAGATGTCTACGTATCGTAGCAATAGAGTTCTAACACTTCTTAAAACGCGATATCGCATCTCATTTCTATGTTTCATGATAAGATACAATATTGATTGTGAAGTGTCATGCATACCTCGTTATCGCTTCAAAAGAATGTAATGCTACACTTCCTTGCTAGGAAATAGCGTTGGCAGATGTCTACGTATCGAAGCAATAGAGTTCTAATGCTTCTTAAATCGCCATATCGCATCTCATTTCTATGTATTATGATAAGATATAATATTCATTGCGGATTGTCATGAGTTCCACGTATTCACTTCAAATGATTGCAAATGCGACACTTACTTGCTGGGAAACAGCGCTTGCAGATGTCTACGTATGGTAGCATTAGGGTTCTAAATATTTTCAAAACGCGATATCGCATCTCATTTCTATGTTTCATGATAAGATATAATATTCATTGTGGAGTGTTATGTATACCTCGTATTCACTTCAAAAGAATGTAAATGCGACACTTCCTTGCTATAAAATATCGCTTGCAGATGTCTACGCATCGAAGCAATAGGGTTTTAATGCTTCTTAATACGCGATATCGCATCACATTTCTATGTTTCATGATAAGATATAATGTTCATTACGAAGTGTTATGTATTCCTCGTCTACACTTCAATTGAATGTAAATGCGACACTTCCATGCTAGGAGACATCGTTTCCAGATGTCTACGCATCGAAGAAATAGAGTTCTAATGCTTCTTGGAACGCGATATCGCATCTCATTTCTATGTTTCGTGATAAGATATAATATTCAATGCTAAGTGTCATGTATACCTCGTATTCACTTCAAGAGAATGTAAATGCGACACTTCCTTGCTAGGAAATAGCGTTTGCAGATGTCTACGTATCGAAGCAATAGAGTTCTAATGCTTCTTAAAACGCGATTTCGCATCTAACTTCTATGTTTCATGATAAGATATAATGTTAATAGCAAAGTGTTATGCATTGCTCTTCTACACTTCAAATGAATGTAAATGCTACACTTGCTTGCTAGGAAATAGCGTTTGCAGATGTCTACGTATCGAAGCAATATTTTTCTAATGCTTCTAAAATCGCGATATCGCATCTCATTTCTATGTTTCATGATAAGATATAATATATATTGTGCAGTGTTATGTATACCTCGTATTCACATCAAGAGGATGTAAATGCGACACTTCCTTGCTACGAAATAGCGTTTGCAGATGGCTACGTATCGTAGCATTAGTGTTCTAATGCTTCTCAAAACGCGATATCGTATCTCATTTCTATGTTTCATGATAAGATATAATATTCAGTGCGAAGTGTCTTGTATACCTCGCATACACTTCAAAGAAATGTAAATGCGACACTTCCTTGCTTGGAAATAGCGTCTGCAGATGACTACGTATCGTAGAAATAGAGTTCTCATTCTTCTTAAAACGCGATATCGCATCTTATTACTATGTTTCATGATAAGATATAATATTCATTGTGCAGTATTATGTATATCTCGTCTACTCTTCAAAAGAATGTAAATGCGACACTTCCTTTTTACGAAAAAGCGTTTGCAGATGTCTACGTATCGTAGCAATAGAGTTCTAATGCTTCTTAAGTCGCGATATCGCATCTCATTTCTATGTTTCATGTTAAGTTATAATATTCATTGAGCAGTGTTGTGTATACCTCGTATTCGCTTCAGAAGAATGTAAATGCGACACTTCCTTGATAGGAAATAGCGTTTGCAGATGTCTACGTATCGTAGCAATAGAGTTCTAACACTTCTTAAAACGCGATATCGCATCTCATTTCTATGTTTCATGATAAGATACAATATTGATTGTGAAGTGTCATGCATACCTCGTTATCGCTTCAAAAGAATGTAATGCTACACTTCCTTGCTAGGAAATAGCGTTGGCAGATGTCTACGTATCGAAGCAATAGAGTTCTAATGCTTCTTAAATCGCCATATCGCATCTCATTTCTATGTATTATGATAAGATATAATATTCATTGCGGATTGTCATGAGTTCCACGTATTCACTTCAAATGATTGCAAATGCGACACTTACTTGCTGGGAAACAGCGCTTGCAGATGTCTACGTATGGTAGCATTAGGGTTCTAAATATTTTCAAAACGCGATATCGCATCTCATTTCTATGTTTCATGATAAGATATAATATTCATTGTGGAGTGTTATGTATACCTCGTATTCACTTCAAAAGAATGTAAATGCGACACTTCCTTGCTATAAAATATCGCTTGCAGATGTCTACGCATCGAAGCAATAGGGTTTTAATGCTTCTTAATACGCGATATCGCATCACATTTCTATGTTTCATGATAAGATATAATGTTCATTACGAAGTGTTATGTATTCCTCGTCTACACTTCAATTGAATGTAAATGCGACACTTCCATGCTAGGAGACATCGTTTCCAGATGTCTACGCATCGAAGAAATAGAGTTCTAATGCTTCTTGGAACGCGATATCGCATCTCATTTCTATGTTTCGTGATAAGATATAATATTCAATGCTAAGTGTCATGTATACCTCGTATTCACTTCAAGAGAATGTAAATGCGACACTTCCTTGCTAGGAAATAGCGTTTGCAGATGTCTACGTATCGAAGCAATAGAGTTCTAATGCTTCTTAAAACGCGATTTCGCATCTAACTTCTATGTTTCATGATAAGATATAATGTTAATAGCAAAGTGTTATGCATTGCTCTTCTACACTTCAAATGAATGTAAATGCGACACTTCCTTGCTAGGAAATGGCGTTTGCAGATGTCTACATATTGTAGCAATTGTGTTTTATGCTTCTTAAAACGGGATATCGCATCTCATTTCTATATTTCAGGATAAGACATAATATTCAATGCGAAGTGTCATGTATACCTCGTACCCACTTCAAAAGGATATAAATGCGACACTTCCTAGCTAGTAAATAGCCTTTGCAGATGTTAAGGGTATCGTAGCAATAGAGTTCTAATGCTTCTCAAAACGCGATATCGCGTCTCATTTCTATGTATCATGATGAGATACTATATTCATTGCGAAGTGTCATGTATACCTCGCATACACTTCAAGTGAATGTAAATGCGACACTTCCTTGCTAGGAAAAAGCGTTTGCAGATATCTACGTATTGTAGCAATTGTGTTTTATGCTTCTTAAACCCGGATATCGCATCCCATTTCTATATTTCATGATAAGACATAATATTCAATGCGAAGTGTCATGTATACCTCGTATTCACTTCAAAAGGATGTAAATGCGACACTTCCTCGAAATTAAATAGCGTTTGCAGATGTCTACGTATCGTAGCATTAGAGTTCTAATGCTTCTCAGAGCACGATATCGCATCTCATTTCTATGTTTCATGGTAAGATGTAATATTCATTGCGAAATGTCTTGTATACATCGCATACACTTCAAGTGAATGTAAATGCGACACTTCTTTGCTAGGAAATAGCGTTTGCAGATGTCTACGTATCGTGGCATTAGAGTTCTAAATCATCGCAAAACGCGATATCGCATCTCATTTCTATGTTTCATGGTAAGATATAATATTCATTGCGAATTGTCTTGCATACCACGCATACACTTCAAAAGAATATAAATGCGACACTTCCTTGCTAGGTAATAAACGATTGCAGATGTCTACGTATCGTAGCAATAGAGTTCGAATGCTTCTTAAATCGCGATATCGCATCTCATTTCTATGTTTCATGATAAGATACAATATTCATTGCGGAGTGTTATGTATACCTTGTATTCACTTCAAAGGAATGTAAATGCGACACTTCCTTGCTAGGAATTAGCGTCTGCAGGTGTCTACGTATCGAAGCAATGGAGTTCTAATGCTTCTTAAAACGCGATATCGCATCTCAATTCTATGTGTCATGATAAGATATAATATTCATTGTGCTGTGTTATGTAGTCCCCGTATTCACATAACAAGAATGCAAATACGACACTTCCTCGCTAGGAAATAGCGTCTGCAGATATCTACGTATCGTAGCAATAGAGTTCTAATGCTTCTTAAAACGCGATATCGCATCTCATTTCTACGTTTCATGATAAGATTTAATATTCATTGTGGAGGGTTATGTATACCTCGTATTCACCTGAAAAGAATGTAAATGCGACACTTCCTTTCTAGGAAATAGCGTTTGCAGGTGTCTACTTATCCTATCAATTGAGTTCTAATGCTTCTCAAAACGCGATATCGCATCTCAATTCTATGTGTCATGATAAGATATAATATTCATTGTGGACTGTTATGTATACCTCGCACTCACTTCAAAAGAATGTAAATGCGACTCATCCTTGCTTGGAAATAGCGTTTGCATATGTACGTATCGAAGCAATAGTGTTCTAATGCTTCTTAAATCGTCATATCGCATCTCATTTCTATGTTTCATGATAAGATATAATATTCATTGTGCAGAGTTATGTATACCCCGTATTCACATCAAAAGAATGTAAATGCGACACTTCCTTGCTAGGAATTAGCGTCTGCAGGTGTCTACGTATCGAAGCAATGGAGTTCTAATGCTTTTTAAATCGCCATACCGCATCTCATTTCTATGTTTCATGATAAGATATAATATTCATTGCGAATTGTTATGTATACCTGGCATACACTTGAAATGAATGTAAATGCGACACTTCCTTGCTAGGAAATAGCGTTTGCAGATGTCTACGTATCGTACCAATAGCGCTCTAACGCTTCTTAAAAAGCGATATCGCATCTCATTTCTATGTTTCGTGATAAGATATAATATTCATTGCGAAGTGTCACGTATGCCTCGTATTCACTTCAAAAGAATGTAAGTGCGACACTTCCTTGCTAGGAAATAGCGTTTGCAGATGTCTATGTATCGTAGCAATAGAGTTTTAATTCTTCTTAAAACGCGATATCGCATCTCATTTGTATGTTTCATGATAAGATACAATATTCATTGCGAAGTGTCATGTATACCTCGTACTCACTTCAAAACAATGTAAATGCTACACTTGCTTGCTAGGAAATAGCGTTTGCAGATGTCTACGTATCGAAGCAATATTTTTCTAATGCTTCTAAAATCGCGATATCGCATCTCATTTCTATGTTTCATGATAAGATATAATATATATTGTGCAGTGTTATGTATACCTCGTATTCACATCAAGAGGATGTAAATGCGACACTTCCTTGCTACGAAATAGCGTTTGCAGATGGCTACGTATCGTAGCATTAGTGTTCTAATGCTTCTCAAAACGCGATATCGTATCTCATTTCTATGTTTCATGATAAGATATAATATTCAGTGCGAAGTGTCTTGTATACCTCGCATACACTTCAAAGAAATGTAAATGCGACACTTCCTTGCTTGGAAATAGCGTCTGCAGATGACTACGTATCGTAGAAATAGAGTTCTCATTCTTCTTAAAACGCGATATCGCATCTTATTACTATGTTTCATGATAAGATATAATATTCATTGTGCAGTATTATGTATATCTCGTCTACTCTTCAAAAGAATGTAAATGCGACACTTCCTTGGTACGAAAAAGCGTTTGCAGATGTCTACGTATCGTAGCAATAGAGTTCTAATGCTTCTTAAGTCGCGATATCGCATCTCATTTCTATGTTTCATGTTAAGTTATAATATTCATTGAGCAGTGTTGTGTATACCTCGTATTCGCTTCAGAAGAATGTAAATGCGACACTTCCTTGATAGGAAATAGCGTTTGCAGATGTCTACGTATCGTAGCAATAGAGTTCTAACACTTCTTAAAACGCGATATCGCATCTCATTTCTATGTTTCATGATAAGATACAATGTTCATTGCGAAGTGTCATGTATACCTCGTATTCGTTTACGTTTCGAAGCAATAGATTTCTAATGCTTCTAAAATCGGGATATCGCATCCCATTTCTATGTTTCATGATAAGATATAATATTTATTGTGCAGTGTTATGTACATCTCGTCTACACTTCAAAAGAATGTAAATGCGACACTTCCTTGCTAGGAAATAGCGTCTGCAGATATCTAAGTATCGTAGCAATAGAGTTCTAATTCTTCTTAAAACGCGATATCGCATCTCATTTCTACGTTTCATGATAAGATACAATATTGATTGTGAAGTGTCATGCATACCTCGTTATCGCTTCAAAAGAATGTAATGCTACACTTCCTTGCTAGGAAATAGCGTTGGCAGATGTCTACGTATCGAAGCAATAGAGTTCTAATGCTTCTTAAATCGCCATATCGCATCTCATTTCTATGTATTATGATAAGATATAATATTCATTGCGGATTGTCATGAGTTCCACGTATTCACTTCAAATGATTGCAAATGCGACACTTACTTGCTGGGAAACAGCGCTTGCAGATGTCTACGTATGGTAGCATTAGGGTTCTAAATATTTTCAAAACGCGATATCGCATCTCATTTCTATGTTTCATGATAAGATATAATATTCATTGTGGAGTGTTATGTATACCTCGTATTCACTTCAAAAGAATGTAAATGCGACACTTCCTTGCTATAAAATATCGCTTGCAGATGTCTACGCATCGAAGCAATAGGGTTTTAATGCTTCTTAATACGCGATATCGCATCACATTTCTATGTTTCATGATAAGATATAATGTTCATTACGAAGTGTTATGTATTCCTCGTCTACACTTCAATTGAATGTAAATGCGACACTTCCATGCTAGGAGACATCGTTTCCAGATGTCTACGCATCGAAGAAATAGAGTTCTAATGCTTCTTGAAACGCGATATCGCATCTCATTTCTATGTTTCGTGATAAGATATAATATTCAATGCTAAGTGTCATGTATACCTCGCATTCACTTCAAGAGAATGTAAATGCGACACTTCCTTGCTAGGAAGTAGCATATACAGATACCAACGTATCGAGAGAATAGAGTTCTAATACTTCTTAAAATGCGATATCGCATCTCATTTTATGTTTCATGGCAAGATATGATATTCATTGCGAATTGTCATGCATACCTCGTATTCACTTCAAAAGAATGTAAATGCGACATTTCCATGCTAGGAAATAGCGTTTGCAGATATCTACGTATCGTAGCAATAGAGTTATAATGCTTTTTAAAACGCGATATCGCATCTCATTTCTATGGTTCATGATAAGATAAAATATTCGATGCGAAGTGTCATGTATACCACGAATTCATTTCAAAAGAATGTAAATGCGACTCTTCCTTGCTAGAAAATAGCGTTTCCAGATATCTACGTTTCGCAGAAATAGAGTCCTAGTGCTTCTTAAAACGCCATACCGCATCTCATTTCTATGTTTCATAATAAGATATGATATTCATTGCGAAGTGTCGTGTATATCTCGCATACACTTCAAATGAATGTAAATGCGACACTTCCTTGCTAGGAATTAGCGTTTGCAGATGTCTACGTATAGGCAGCAATAGTGCTCTAATGCTTTTAAACCACGACACCGCATCTCATTTCTGTGTTTCATGATAAGATATAATATTCATTGCGAAGTGTCTTGTATACCTCGTATTCACTTCCAAAGATTGTAAATGCGACATTTCCATGCTAGGAAATAGCGTTTGCAGATATCTACGTATCGTAGCAATAGAGTTATAATGCTTTTTAAAACGCGATATCGCATCTCATTTCTATGGTTCATGATAAGATAAAATATTCGTTGCGAAGTGTTATGTATATCACGAATTCACTTCAAAAGAATGTAAATGCTACTCTTCCTTGCTAGAAAATAGCGTTTCCAGATATCTACGTATCGCAGCAATAGAGTCCTAATGCCTCTTAAAACGCCATAACGCATCTCATTTCTATGTTTCATAATAAGATATAATATTCATTGCGAAGTGTCATGTATACCTCGCATACACTTCAAATGAATGTAAATGCGACACTTCCTTGCTAGGAAATAGCGTTTGCAGATGTCTACGTATCGAAACAATAGAGTTCTAATACTTCTTAGAACGCGATATCGCATCTCACTTCTATGTCTCTTGACAAGATTTAATGTTCATTGCAAAGTGTTATGTATTCCTCGTCTACACTTCAAATGAATGTAAATGCGATACTTCCTTGCTAGGAAATAGCGTTTACAGATGTCTACGTATCGAAGCAATAGAGTTCTAATGCTTCCTAAAACGCCATATCGCATCTCATTTCTATGTTTCATAATAAGATATAATATTCATTGCGAAGAGTCAAGTATACCTCGTATTCACTTAAAATGAATGTGAAGGCGACGTTTCCTTGCTAGGAAATAGCGATTGCAAATGTCTCCGTATCGTAGCAATATAGTTCTAATGCTTCTTAAAACGAGGTGCCGCATCTCATTCCTATGTTTCATGATAAGATACAACATTCATTGCGAAGAGTTATGTATACCTCGAGTACACTTCAAATGAATGTAAATGCGACACTTCTCTGCTAGGACATAGCGTTGGCAGATGTTTACGTATCGAAGAAATAGCGTTCTAATTCTTCTTAAACAAAATATCGCATCTCATTTCTATGTTTCATGATAAGACACAATATTCATTGAGGAGGGCTATGTATATCCCGTCTACACTTAAAAAGATTGTAAATGCGACACTTCCTTGCTAGGAAATTGCGCTTCAAGATGTCTACGTATCGAAGCAATAGAGTTCTGATGCTTCTTAAATCGTCATATCGTATCTCATTTCTATGTCTCATGATTAGATATAATATTCACTGCGAAAGTTCATGTATACCTCGTACTCATTTGAAGAGAATGTAAATGCGACACTTCGTTGCTAGGAAATAGCGTTTGCAGAAGTCTACGTTTCGAAGCAACGGAGTTCTAATGCTTCTTAAATCGCCATATCGCATCTCATTTCTATGTTTCATGACAAGATATAATATTCATAATGGATTGTTATGTGTACCTCGTATTCGCTTCAAAAGATTGAAAATGCTACACTTCCTTGCTAGGAATTAGCGTTTGCAGATGTCTACGTATCGTAGCAATAGAGTTCTAATGCTTCCTAAAACGCGAAATCGCTCCTCATTTATATGCTTTATGATAAGATGTAATACTCATTGTGGAGTGTTATGTATACTTCGTATTCACTTCAGAAGAATGTAAAAGCGACATTTGCTTGCTAGGAAATAGTGTTTGCAGATGTCAATGTATCGTAGCAATAGAGTTCTAATGCTTCATAAAACGCGAAATCTATCCTCATTCCTATGCTTCATGATAAGATATAATATTCATTGTGGAGTGTTGCGTATACCTCGTATTCACTTCAAAAGAATGTAAATGCGACACTTCCTTACTAGGAAATAGCGTCTGCAGATGTCTACGTATCGTAGCAATAGAGTTCTAATGCTTCTGAAATCGTCATATCGCATCTCATTTCTAGGTTTCATGATTAGATATAATATTCATTCTGGAGTGTCATGTATACCTCGTATTCACTTCAACAGATTGTAAATGCGACACTTCCTTCCTAGGTAATAACGACTGCAGATGTTTACGTATCGAAGCAATAGGGTTCTAATGCTTCTTAAAACGCGAAACCGCTTCTCATTTATATGCTTCATGATAAGATATAATATTCATTGTGGAATGTTATGTATACCTCGCATTCACTTCAAAGGAATGTAAATGCGACACTTCCTTGCCTGGGATTAGCGCTTGCAGCTGTCTATGTATCGAAGCAATGGAGTTCTAATGCTTCTAAAATCGCGATATCGCATCTCACTTCCACGTTTCATGATAAGATATAATATTCATTGCGAAGTGTCACGTATACCTCGATACACTTGAAAAGAATGTAAATGCGGCACTTTCTTGCTAGGAAATAGCGTTTGCAGATGTGTACGTAACGAAGCAATAGTGTTCTAATGCTTCTTAGATCGTCATATCGCATCTCATTTCTATGTTTCACGTTAAAATATAATATTCATTGTGGAGTGTTATATATACCTCGTATTCGCTTCAAAAGAATGCAAATGCGACACTTCCTTGCTAGGAAATAACGTTTGCAGATGTCTACGTATCGTAGCAATAGAGTTCTAATGCTTCTAAAATCGCCATATCGCATCTCATTTCTATGTTTCGTATTAAGATATAACATTCATTGTGCAGTGTTATGAATACCTCGTACTCACTTCAAAAGATTGTAAATGCGACACATCCTTGATAGGAAATAGCTTTTGCAGATTTCTACGAATCGGAGCAATAGAATTCTAATGCTTCTTATATCGTCATATCGCATCTCATTTCTATGTTACACGATAAGATATAATATTCATTGCGAAGTTTCATGTGTTCCTCGTATTCACTTCAAATGAATGTAAATGCGACACTTCCTTTCTATGAAATGGCGTTTGCAGATGTCTACGTATCGAAGCAATAGAGTTCTAATGCTTCTTAAATCGCGATATCGCATTTCATTTCTGTGTTTCATGATAATATATAATATTCATTGTGCAGTGTTATGTATACCTCGCATGCAATTCAAAAGAATGTAAGTGCGACACTTCCTTGCTAGGAAATAGCGTTTGCAGATGTCTGCGTATCGAAGCAATAGAGTTCTAATGCTTCTTAAATCGAGATATCGCACCTCATTTCTATGTTTCATGATAATATATAATATTCATTCTGCAATGTTATGTATAACTCGCATTCACTTCAAAAGAATATAAATGCGACTCTTCCTTCCTAGGAAATAGCGTTTGCAGATTTCTACGTATCGTAGCAATAGAGTTCTAATGCTTCTCAAAACGCGATATCGCATCTCATTTCTATGTTTCATGATAAGATATAATATTCATTGCGAGGTTTCATGTATTCCTCGTATTCACTTCAAAAGAATGTAAATGTGACACTTCCATGCTAGGAAACAGCGTTTCCTGATATCTACGTATCGTAGCAATAGAGTTCTAATTCTCCTTAAAACGCGATGTCGCATCTCACATCTATGATTCATGATAAGATACAATATTCATTGCGAAGTGTCATGTATACCTCGTACTCACTTCAACAGAGTGTGAATGCGGCTCTTCCTTGCTAGGAAATAGCGTTGGCAGATGGCTACGTATCGAAGCTATAGAGTTCTAGTACTTCTTAAAACGAGATGTCGCTTCTCATTTCTATGTTTCATGATAAAATATAATATTCATTGCAAAGTATCACTTATACCTCTCATGATCTGCGAGTGAATGTAAATGCGACACTTCCTTGCTGTAGGAAATAGCGTTTGCAGATGTCTACGTATCGTAGCAATGTAGTTCTAATGCTTTTTACATCGCGATATCGCATCCCATTTCTATGTTTCATGATAAGATATAACATTCATTGTGGAATATTATTTATACCTCGTATTCACATTAAAAGAATGTAAATGCGACACGTCCTTGCTAGGAAATGGCGTTTGCAGATGTTTACGTATCGAAGCAGAGATTTCTAATGCTTCTTAAATAGCGATATCGCATCTCATATCTATGCTTCATGATGAGATATAATATTCATTGCGATGTGTCATGTATACATCTCATACACTTCACGTGAATGTAAATGCGACACTTCCTTCCTAGGAAATAGCGTTGGCAGATGTCTACGAATTGAAGCAATAGAGATCTGTTGCTTCTTAAATAGCGATATCGCGTCTCATTTCTTGGTTTCATCATAAGATATAATATTCATTGCGAAGTGTCACTTACACCTCGCATACACATCAAATGAATGTAAATGCGACACTTCCTTGCTGGGCAATAGCGTTTGCAGATGTCTACGTATCGTAGCAATTTAGTTCTAATGCTTCTTAAAACGCGATGTCGCATCTCATTTCTATGTTCCATGATAGGATATAGTATTCATTGCGAAGTGTCACGTATGTCTCGTATTCACTTCAAAAGAATGTAAATGCGACACTTCCTTGATTTGCAGTAGCGTTTGCAGATGTCTACGTATCGAAGCAACTGAGTTCCAATGCTTCCTAACCGCGAAACGCATCTCATTTCTATGTCTCATAATAAGATATAATATTCACTGTGCAGTGTTATGTATACCTCGCATTCACTTCAAAAGAATGTAAGTGCGACACTTCCTTGCTATGAGATAGCGATTGCAGATGTCTACGTATCGTAGCAGTAGAATTCTAATACTCCTTAAATCGCGATATCGCATCTCCTTCCTGTGTTTCATGATAAGATATAATATTCATTGTGGAGTGTTGTGTATACCTCGCATACACATCAAATGAATGTAAATGCGACATATACTTTCTAGGAAATAGCGTTTCCAGATGTCTACGTATCGAAGAAATAGAGTTCTAATGCTTCTTAAAACGCGATATCGCATCTCATTTCTATGTTTCATGATAAGATATAATATTCATTGCGAAGTGTCATGTATACCTCGCATACACATCAAATGAATGTAAATGCGACACTTCCTTGCTAGGAAATAGCGTTCGCAGATGTCCACGTATCGTAGCAATAGAGTTCTGGTGCTTCTTAAATCGCGATATCGCATCTCATTTCTATGTTTCACGATAGGATATAATAATCATTGCGAAGTGTCATGCATACCTCGTATTCACTTCAAAAGAATGTAAGTGCGACACTTCCTTGCTAGGAAATAGCGTTTGCAGTTGTCTACGTATCGTAGCTATGGAGTTCTAATTCTTCTTAAAACGCGATATAGCATCTCATTTCTATGTTTCATTATAAGATATAATATTCATTGCGAAGTGTCATGTATACCTCGTTTTCACTTCAAGAGAATGTAAATGCGACACTTCCTTGCTAGGAAATAGCGTTCGCAGATGTCCACGTATCGTAGCAATAGAGTTCTGGTGCTTCTTAAATCGCGATATCGCATCTCATTTCTATGTTTCACGATAGGATATAATAATCATTGCGAAGTGTCATGCATACCTCGTATTCACTTCAAAAGAATGTAAGTGCGACACTTCCTTGCTAGGAAATAGCGTTTGCAGTTGTCTACGTATCGTAGCTATGGAGTTCTAATTCTTCTTAAAACGCGATATAGCATCTCATTTCTATGTTTCATTATAAGATATAATATTCATTGCGAAGTGTCATGTATACCTCGTTTTCACTTCAAGAGAATGTAAATGCGACACTTCCTTGCTAGGAAATAGCGTTGGCAGATGTGTACGTATCCATGCAATAGAGATCTACTGCTTCTTATATCGCCATATCGCATCTCATTTCTATGTTTCATGATAAGATATAATACTCATTGTGGAGGGTTATTATAACCTCGTATTCACTTCATAAGAATGTAAATGCGACACTCCCTGGCTAGGAAATAGCATTTGCAGATGTCTACGTATCGTAGCATTAGAGATCTAATGCTTCTCAAAACGCGATATCGCATCTCATTTCTATGTTTCATGATAAGGTATAATATTCATTGCGAAGTGTCTTGTGTACCTCTCATACACTTCACGTGAATGTAAATGCGACACTTCCTTCCTAGGAAATAGCGTTGGCAGATGTCTACGTATTGAAGCAATAGAGATCTATTGCTTCTTAAATAGCGATATCGCATCTCATTTCTATGTTTCATGATAAGATATAAGATATAATCATTGCGGAGTGTCATGTATACCTCGCATTCACTTCAAAAGAATTTAAATGCGACACTTCCTTATTAGGAAGTAGCGTTTGCAGATGTCTATTTATCGAACCAATAGAGTTTTAATGCTGCTTAAATCGCGAAATCGCACCTCATTTCTATGTTTCATGATAAGATATAATATTCATTGTGCAGTGTCATGTATACCTCGTATTCATTTCAAAAGTGTGATAATGCGTCACTTCCTTGCTAGGAAATAGCGTTCGCAGATGTCCACGTATCGTAGCAATAGAGTTCTGGTGCTTCTTAAATCGCGATATCGCATCTCATTTCTATGTTTCACGATAGGATATAATAATCATTGCGAAGTGTCATGCATACCTCGTATTCACTTCAAAAGAATGTAAGTGCGACACTTCCTTGCTAGGAAATAGCGTTTGCAGTTGTCTACGTATCGTAGCTATGGAGTTCTAATTCTTCTTAAAACGCGATATAGCATCTCATTTCTATGTTTCATGATAAGGTATAATATTCATTGCGAAGTGTCTTGCATACCTCGTTTTCACTTCAAGAGACTGTAAATGCGACACTTCCTTGCTAGGAAATAGCGTTGGCAGATGTGTACGTATCGAGGCAATAGAGATCTACTGCTTCTTAAATAGCGATATTGCATCTCATTTCTATGTTTCATGATAAGATATAATATTCATTGCGAAGTGTCATGTATACCTCGTATTCACTTGGAAACAATGTAAATATGACACTTCCCTGCTGGGATATCGCGTTTGCAGATGTCTACGTATCGAAGCAATAAATTTCTAATGCTTCTAAAATCGCCATTTCGCATCTCATTTCTATGTTTCATGATGAGATATAATATCCATTGCGAAGTGTCATGTATACTTCGTACTCACTTCAAATGAATGTAAATGCCTCACTTCCTTGCTAGGAAATAGCGTTTGTAGATGTCTACGCATCGAAGCAATAGAGTTCAAATGCTTCCTAAAACGCGATATCGCATCTCATTTCTATGTCTCATGATAAGATATAATACTCAATGCGAAGTGTTATGTATTCCTCGCCTACACTTCAAATGAATGTAAATGCGACACTTCCTTTCTAGGAGATAACAATTCCAGGTGTCTACGTATCGAAGCAATAGAGTACTAATGCTTCTTAATTTGCGATACCGCATCTCATTTCTATGTTTCACGATATGATACAATACTCATTGCGAAGTGTCATGTATACCTCGTATTCACTTCAAAAGAATGTAAATGCGACACTTCCTTGCTAGGAAATAGCGTCAGCAGATATCTACGTATCGTAGCAATAGAGTTCTAATGCTTCTTAAAACGCGAAACCGCTTCTCATTTATATGTTTCATGATAAGATATAATATTCATTGCGAAGTGTTATGTATACCTCGCATACACTTCAAATGAATGTAAATGCGACACTTCCTTGCTAGGAAATAGCGTCAGCAGATATCTACGTATCGTAGCAATAGAGTTCTAATGCTTCTTAAATCGCCATATAGCATCTCATTTCTATGTTTCGAGATAAGATATAATATTCATTGCGGAGTGTTGTGTTTACCTCGTATTCACTTCAAAAGATTTTAAATGCTACACTTCCTTGCTAGGAAATAGCGTCTGCAGATGTCAATGTATCGTTGCAATAGTGTTCTAATGCTTCTCAAATCGCGATATCGCATTTCATTTCTATGTTTCGTGATAAGGTATAATATTCATTGTGGTGCGTCATGTATACCTCGCATTCACATCAAAGGAATGTAAATGCGACACTTCCTTCCTAGGAAATAGCGTTTGTAGATGTCTACGTATCGTAGCAATAGAGATCTAATGCTTCCTAAAACACGATATCGCGTCTATGTTTCATGATAAGATATAATATTTATTGCGAAGTGTCACTTATACCTCGCATAAACTTCAAATGAATGTAAATGCGACACTTCCTTGCTATTAAATAGCGTTTGCAGATGTCTTCGTATCGTCCCAATAGATTTCTAGTGCCCTTTTAAATCGCGATATCGCATCTCATTTCTATGTTTCATGACAAGATATAATATTCATTGTGGAGTGTTATGTATACCTCGTATTCACTTCAAAAGAATGTAAATGCGACACTTCCATGCTAGGAAATAGCGTTTGCAGATGTCTACGTATCGATGCAATAGAGTTCTGACGCTTCTTATATCGCGATATCGCATATCATTTCTTTGTTTCATGATAAGTTATAATATCCATTGCGGAGTGTCATGTTTACCTTGTATTCAATCCAAAAGAATGTATTTGCGACACTTCCATGCCACAAAATAGCGTTTGCAGGTGTCTACGTATCGTAGCTGTAGAGTTCTTATACTTCTTAAATCGCGATATCGCATCTAATTTCTATGGTTCGTGATAAGGTATAATATTCATCGTTTAGTGTTATGAATATCTCGCATACACTTCAAATGAATGTAAATGCGATACTTCCTTGCTAGGAAGTAGCGTTTGCAGATGCCTACGTATCGAACTAATAGAGTTCTAATGCTCCTCAAAACGCGATATCGCATCTCATTTCCATGTTTCATGGTTAGATATAATATTAATTGCGGAGTGTCATGTGTACCTCGTATTCACTTAAAAAGTATGTAAATGCGACACATCCTTGCAAGGAAATAGCGTTTGAAGATGGTTACGTATCGAAGCAATAGAGTTCTAATGTTTCTTAAATCGCCATATCGCATCTCATTTCTGTGTTTCATGATAAGATATAATATTCATTGCGAAGTGTCATGTATACCTCGCATACACTTCAAATGAATTTAAATGCGACACTTCATTGCTAGGAAATAGCGTTGGCAGATGTCTACGTATCGAAGCAATAGAATTCTAATGCTTCTTAAATCGCCCTATCGCATCTCATTTCTGTGTTTCATGATAAGTTATAATATTCATTGCGAAGTGTCATGTTTACCTCGTTTTCACTTCAAAAGAATGTAAATGCGACACTTCCTTGCTAAGAAGTAGCGTTTGCAGATGTCTACGTATCGTAGCATTGGAATTTTAATGCTTCTCCAAACGCGATATCGCATCTCATTTCCATGTTTCATGGTTAGACATAATATTAATTGCGAAGTGTCATGTGTACCGCGTATTCACTTAAAAAGAATGTATATGCGACACATCCTTGCTAGGAAATAGCGTTTGCAGATGTCTACTTATCGGAGCAATAGAGTTCTAATGCTTCTTATAAAGCGATGTCGCAACTCATTTCTGTGTTTCATGATAAGTTATAATATTCATTGCGAAGTGTCATGTTTACCTTGTATTCAATCCAAAAGAATGTTTTTGCGACACTTCCATGCTTCGAAATAGCGTTTGTAGGTGTCTACGTATCGTAGCAATAGAGTTCTTATGCTTCTTAAATCGCGATATCGCATCTAATTTCTATGTTTCGTGATAAGGTACAATATTCATTGCGTAGTGGCATATATACCACGCATATACTTCAAATGAATGTAAATGCGACACTTCCTTGCTAGGAAATAGCGTTTACAGATGTCTACGTATCGAAGCAATAGAGTTCTAATGCTTCTTAAATCGCCATATCGCATCTCATTTCTGTGTTTCATGATAAGATATAATATTCATTGTGGAGTGTTATGTATACCTCGTATTCACTTCCAAAGATTGCAAATGCGACACTTCCTTGCTAGGAAATTGCTTTTGCAGATGTCTACTTATCGGAGCAATAGAGTTCTAATGCTTCTTATAAAGCGATGTCGCAACTCATTTCTGTGTTTCATGATAAGTTATAATATTCATTGCGAAGTGTCATGTTTACCTTGTATTCAATCCAAAAGAATGTTTTTGCGACACTTCCATGCTTCGAAATAGCGTTTGTAGGTGTCTACGTATCGTAGCAATAGAGTTCTTATGCTTCTTAAATCGCGATATCGCATCTAATTTCTATGTTTCGTGATAAGGTACAATATTCATTGCGTAGTGGCATATATACCACGCATATACTTCAAATGAATGTAAATGCGACACTTCCTTGCTAGGAAATAGCGTTTACAGATGTCTACGTATCGAAGCAATAGAGTTCTAATGCTTCTTAAATCGCCATATCGCATCTCATTTCTGTGTTTCATGATAAGATATAATATTCATTGTGGTGCGTCATGTATACCTCGCATTCACATCAAAGGAATGTAAATGCGACACTTCCTTCCTAGGAAATAGCGTTTGTAGATGTCTACGTATCGTAGCAATAGAGATCTAATGCTTCCTAAAACACGATATCGCGTCTATGTTTCATGATAAGATATAATATTTATTGCGAAGTGTCACTTATACCTCGCATAAACTTCAAATGAATGTAAATGCGACACTTCCTTGCTATTAAATAGCGTTTGCAGATGTCTTCGTATCGTCCCAATAGATTTCTAGTGCCCTTTTAAATCGCGATATCGCATCTCATTTCTATGTTTCATGACAAGATATAATATTCATTGTGGAGTGTTATGTATACCTCGTATTCACTTCAAAAGAATGTAAATGCGACACTTCCATGCTAGGAAATAGCGTTTGCAGATGTCTACGTATCGATGCAATAGAGTTCTGACGCTTCTTATATCGCGATATCGCATATCATTTCTTTGTTTCATGATAAGTTATAATATCCATTGCGGAGTGTCATGTTTACCTTGTATTCAATCCAAAAGAATGTATTTGCGACACTTCCATGCCACAAAATAGCGTTTGCAGGTGTCTACGTATCGTAGCTGTAGAGTTCTTATACTTCTTAAATCGCGATATCGCATCTAATTTCTATGGTTCGTGATAAGGTATAATATTCATCGTTTAGTGTTATGAATATCTCGCATACACTTCAAATGAATGTAAATGCGATACTTCCTTGCTAGGAAGTAGCGTTTGCAGATGCCTACGTATCGAACTAATAGAGTTCTAATGCTCCTCAAAACGCGATATCGCATCTCATTTCCATGTTTCATGGTTAGATATAATATTAATTGCGGAGTGTCATGTGTACCTCGTATTCACTTAAAAAGTATGTAAATGCGACACATCCTTGCAAGGAAATAGCGTTTGAAGATGGTTACGTATCGAAGCAATAGAGTTCTAATGTTTCTTAAATCGCCATATCGCATCTCATTTCTGTGTTTCATGATAAGATATAATATTCATTGCGAAGTGTCATGTATACCTCGCATACACTTCAAATGAATTTAAATGCGACACTTCATTGCTAGGAAATAGCGTTGGCAGATGTCTACGTATCGAAGCAATAGAATTCTAATGCTTCTTAAATCGCCCTATCGCATCTCATTTCTGTGTTTCATGATAAGTTATAATATTCATTGCGAAGTGTCATGTTTACCTCGTTTTCACTTCAAAAGAATGTAAATGCGACACTTCCTTGCTAAGAAGTAGCGTTTGCAGATGTCTACGTATCGTAGCATTGGAATTTTAATGCTTCTCCAAACGCGATATCGCATCTCATTTCCATGTTTCATGGTTAGACATAATATTAATTGCGAAGTGTCATGTGTACCGCGTATTCACTTAAAAAGAATGTATATGCGACACATCCTTGCTAGGAAATAGCGTTTGCAGATGTCTACTTATCGGAGCAATAGAGTTCTAATGCTTCTTATAAAGCGATGTCGCAACTCATTTCTGTGTTTCATGATAAGTTATAATATTCATTGCGAAGTGTCATGTTTACCTTGTATTCAATCCAAAAGAATGTTTTTGCGACACTTCCATGCTTCGAAATAGCGTTTGTAGGTGTCTACGTATCGTAGCAATAGAGTTCTTATGCTTCTTAAATCGCGATATCGCATCTAATTTCTATGTTTCGTGATAAGGTACAATATTCATTGCGTAGTGGCATATATACCACGCATATACTTCAAATGAATGTAAATGCGACACTTCCTTGCTAGGAAATAGCGTTTACAGATGTCTACGTATCGAAGCAATAGAGTTCTAATGCTTCTTAAATCGCCATATCGCATCTCATTTCTGTGTTTCATGATAAGATATAATATTCATTGTGGAGTGTTATGTATACCTCGTATTCACTTCCAAAGATTGCAAATGCGACACTTCCTTGCTAGGAAATTGCTTTTGCAGATGTCTACTTATCGGAGCAATAGAGTTCTAATGCTTCTTATAAAGCGATGTCGCAACTCATTTCTGTGTTTCATGATAAGTTATAATATTCATTGCGAAGTGTCATGTTTACCTTGTATTCAATCCAAAAGAATGTTTTTGCGACACTTCCATGCTTCGAAATAGCGTTTGTAGGTGTCTACGTATCGTAGCAATAGAGTTCTTATGCTTCTTAAATCGCGATATCGCATCTAATTTCTATGTTTCGTGATAAGGTACAATATTCATTGCGTAGTGGCATATATACCACGCATATACTTCAAATGAATGTAAATGCGACACTTCCTTGCTAGGAAATAGCGTTTACAGATGTCTACGTATCGAAGCAATAGAGTTCTAATGCTTCTTAAATCGCCATATCGCATCTCATTTCTGTGTTTCATGATAAGATATAATATTCATTGTGGAGTGTTATGTATACCTCGTATTCACTTCCAAAGATTGCAAATGCGACACTTCCTTGCTAGGAAATTGCTTTTGCAGATGTCTACGTATCGTAGCAAAGGAGTTCTAATGCTTCTTAAAAGGCGAAAACGATCCTCATCTTTTGGTTTCATGATAAGATATAATATTCATTGTGGAGTGTTAAGTCTACTTCGCATTCACCTCAAAAGAATGTAAATGCGACACTTCATTGCTAGGAAATAGCGTTGGCAGATGTCTACGTATCGAGGCATTGGAATTCTAATGCTTCTCAAAACGCGATATCGCATCTCATATATATGTTTCATGATAAGATATAATGTTCATTGCGAAGTGTCATGTATACCTCGTTTTCATTTCAAAAGAATGTAAATGCGACACTTCCTTGCTAGGAAGTAGCGTTTGCAGACGTCTACGTATCAATGCAATAGAGTTCTAACGCTTCTTAAATCGCGATATCGCATATCATTTCTATGTTTCATGATAAGATATAATATTCATTGCGTAGTGGCATATAGACCACGCATACACTTCAAATGAATGTAAATGCGACACTTCCTTTCTAGGAAATAGCGTTTCCAGAAGTCTACGTATCGAAGCAATAGAGTTCTAATGCTTCTTAAAACGAGTAATCGCATCTCACTTCTATGTTTCATGATAAGAGAATATTTCCATTGCGAAGTGTCATGTATACCACGTATTCTCTTCAAAAGAATGTAGATGCGACACTTGCTTGCTAGGAAATAGCGTTTGCAGAAGTCTACGTATCGTAGCATTAGAGTTCTATAGCTTCTTAAAACAAGATGTCGCATCTCATTTCTATGTTTCATGATAAGATATAGGATTCATTGCGAAGTGTCATGAATACCTCGCATTCACTTCAAAGGAATGTAAATGCGACACTTCTTTGCTAGGAAATAGCGTTTCCAGATGTCTACGTATCGAAACAATAGAGTTCTAGAGCTTCTCAAAACGCAATATCGCATCTCATATATATATTACATGATAAGATATAATTTTCACTGCGAAGTTACATGTATACCTCGTATTCACTTCAAAAGAACGTAAATGCGACACTTCCTTGCTAGGAAATAGCGTTTCCAGATGTCTACGAATCGAAACAATACAGTTCTAATGCTTCGTAAATCGAGATGTCGCAACTCATTTCTATGTTTCATGATAAGATATAATATTAATTGCGAAGTGCCATGTATACCTTGTATTCACGTCAGAAGAATGTAAATGCGACACTTCCTTGCTAGGAAATAACGTTTGCAGATGTCTACGTATCGTAGCAATAGAGTTCTAATGCTTCTTAAAACGCGATATCACATCACATTTATATGTTCCATGATAAGGTATAATATTCATTGCGAAGTTTCATGTATTCCTCTTATTCACTTCAAATGAATGTAAATGCGACACTTCCATGCTAGGAAATAGCGTTTGCAGATGTCTACGTATCGCAGCAATCGTGTTATATTGCTTCTCATAACGAGATATCGCATCTCATTTCCATGTTTCATGATAACATATAATATTCATTGCGAAGTGTTATGTATTCCTCGCATACACTTCAGATGAATGTAAATGCGACACTTCCTTGCTAGGAAGTAGCTATTGCAGATGTCTACGTATCGAAGCAATAGAGTTCCAATGCTTCTTAAAACACGATATCACTTCACATTTATATGATTCACGATAAGATATAATATTCATTGTGGAGTGTTATTTATACCTCGTATTTACCTCAAAAGAATGTAAATGCGACACTTCCTTGCTAGGAAATAGCGTTTGCAGATTTCTGCGTATCGTAGCATTAGTTTTCTGTTACATCTCAAAACGCGATATCGCATTACATTTCTATGATTCATGATAAGATATAATATTTATTGCGAAGTGTCACGTATACATCGCATACACTTCAAATGAATGTAAATGCGACACTTCCTTGCTAGGAAATAGAGTTTGCAGATGTCTACGTAACGTAGCAAGCGTGTTATATTGCTTCTTAAAACGAGATATCGCTTCTCATTTCTATGATTCATGACAACATATAATATTCATTGCGAAGTGTTATGTATACCTCGCATACACTTCAAATGAATGTAAATGCGACACTTCCTTGCTAGGAAATAGCGTTTGCAGGTGTCTACGTATCGTAGCAATAGACTTCTAATGCTTCTTATATCTCAAGATCGAATCTCATATCTATGTTTCACGATAAGATATAATATTCATTGTGGAGTGTTATGTATACCTCGTATTCACCTCAAAAGAATGTAAATGCGACACTTCGTTGCTAGGAAATAGCGTTTGCAGATTTCTGCGTATCGTAGCATTAGATTTCTATTGCATCTCAAAACGCGATATCGCATTACATTTCTGTGTTTCATGATTAGATATGATATTTATTGCGAAGTGTCACATATACATCGCATACACTTCAAATGAATGTAAATGCGACACTTCCTTGCTACGAAATAGCGTTTGCAGATGTCTACGTATCGTGGCAATAGAGTTCTAATGCTTCTCAAAACGCGGTATCGCATCACATTTCTATGTTTCATGATAAGATATAATATGCATTGCGAAGTTTCATGTATACCTTGTATTCACTTCAGAGGAATGTAAATGTTACTCTTCCCTGCTAGGAAATAGCGTTTGCAGATGTCTACGTATTGTAGCAAGCGTGTCATAATGGTTCTTAAAACGAGATATCGCATCTCATTTCTATGTTTCATGATAACATATAATATTCATTGCGAAGTGTTATGTATACCTCGCATACACTTTAAATGAATGTAAATGTGACACTTCCTTGCTAGGATATAACGTTTGCAGATGTCTACGTATCGTAGCAATAGAGTTCTAATGCTTTTTATATCGCGAGATCGCATCTCATATCTATGTTTCACGATAAGATATAATATTCATTGCGAAGTATTATGTGTACCTCGCATACACTTCAAATGAATGTAAATGCGACAGTTCCTTGCTAGGAAGTAGCGATTGCAGATGTCTACGTATCGAAGCATTAGAGTTCTAATGCTTCTTGCAACGGGATATCGCATCTCATTTCTATGTTTCATGATAAGATATAATATTAATTGCAAAGTGTCATGTATACCTCGCATTCACTTCAATAGAATGTAAATGCGACACTTCCTTGCTGGGAAATAGCGATTGCAAATTTCTACGTATCGAAGTAATAGAGTTCTAATGCTTCTTGAAACGGGATATGTCATCTCATTTCTATGTTTCATGATAAGATATAATATTCATTGCGAAGTTTCATGTATTCCTCGTATTCACATCAAATGAATGTAAATGCGACAATTCCTTGCTAGGAAATAGAGTTTGCAAATGTCTACGTATCGAAGCAATAAAGTTCTAATGCATCTTATATCGGGATATCGCATCTCATTTCTATGTTTCATGATGATATATAATATTCATTGTGCAATGTTATGTATACCTCGCATTCACTTCAAAAGAATGTAAATGCGACACTTCCTTGCTAGGAAATAGCGTTTGCAGATTTCTGCGTATCGTAGCATTAGATTTCTATTGCATCTCAAAACGAGATATCGCATCTCATTTCTATGTTTCATGACAACATATAATATTCATTGCGAAGTATTATGTATACCTCGCATACACTTCAAATGAATGTAAATGCGACACTTCCTTGCTTGGAAATAGCGTTTGCAGATGTCTGCGTATCGAAGCAATAGAGTTCTAATGCTTCTTAAATCGTCATATCGCATCTCATTTCTATGTTTCATGATAAGATATAATATTCATTGTGTAGTGTTATGTATACCTCGTATTCACTTCAAAAGAATGTAAATGCGACACTTCCTTGCTTGGAAATAGCGTTTGATGATGTGTACGTATCGAAGCAAAGGAGATCTAATGCTTCTTATATTGTCATATCGCATCTCATTTCTATGTTTCATGATAAGATATAATATTCATTGTGCAGTGTTATGTATACCCAGTATTCACTTCAAAAGAATGTAAATACGACACTTCCTTGCTAGGAAATAGCGTTTGCAGATGTCTACGTGTCGTAGCAATAGAGTTCTACTGATTCTTAAAACGAGATATCGCATCTCATTTCTATGTTTCATGATAAGATATAATATTCATTGCGATGTGTCATGTATACCTTGTATTCACTTCAAAAGAATGAAAATGCGACACTTCGTTTCTAGGAAATAACGTTTCCAGATGTCTACGTATCGAAGCAGCAGTGTTCTAATGCTTCTTAAAACAAGATATCGCAACTCTTTTCTATGTTTCACGATGAGATATAATATTCATTGCGAAGTGTCATGTATACCTCGTATTCACTTGAAAGGAATGTAATTGCGACACTTCCTGCTACGAAATAGCGTTTGCAGATGTCTGCGTATCGTAGCAATAGATTTCTAACGCTTCTTAAAGCGCGATATCGCTTCTCATTTCTATGTTTCATGATAAGATATAATATTCATTGCGAAGTGTTATGTATTCCTCGCCTACACTTCAAAAGAATGTAAATGCGACGCTTCCTTGCTAGGAAATATCGTTTCCAGATGTCTACGTATCGAAGCAATAGAGTTCTAATGCTTCTTAAGACGCGATATCGCATCTCATTTCTGTTTCATGATAAGATATAATTTTCATTGCGAAGTGATATGTATTCCGCGTCTACACTTCCAATGATTGTAAATGCCTCACTTCCTTCCTAGGAAACGCGTTTCCAGATGTCTACGTTTCGAAGCAAAACAGTTCTAATGCTTCTTTAAAAGCGATATAGCATCTCAACTCTATGTTACATGATAAGACATAATATTCAATGCGAAGTGTTACGTATGTCTCGTCTACAATTCAAAAGAATGTAAATGCCACACTTCATGGCTAGGAAATAGCGTTTCCAGATGTCTACGTATCGAAGCAATAGAGTTCTAATCCTTCTTCAAACGCGATAACGCATCTCATTTCTACGTTTCATGGTAAGATATAATATTCATTGCGATGTGTTATGTATACCTCGTCTACGCTTCAGAAGAATGTAAATGCCACACTTCCTTGCTAGGAAATAGCGTTTGCAGATGTCGACGTATCGAAGCAATAGAGTTCTAATATTTCTTGAATCGCGATATCGCTTCGCATTTCTATGTTTCATGATAAGATATAATATTCATTGTGGGGTGTAATGTATACCTCGTATTCACCTCAAAAGAATGTAAATGCCACACTTCCTTGCTAGGAAATAGCGTTTGTAGATGTCTACGTATCGAAGAAATAGTGTTCTATGCTTCTTAAAGCGAGATATCGCATCTCATTTCTGTGTTTCATTATAAGATATATTATTCATTGGGAAGTGTAATGTATTCCTCGTCCACACTTCAAATGAATGTAAATGCGACACTTCCTTGCCAGGAAATGCGTTTGCTGATGTCTACGTATCGTAGCAATAGAGTTCAAATGCTTCTTAAACCAAATATCGCATCTCATTTCTATGTTTCATGATAAGATATAATACTCATTGCGCAGTGTCATGTATAACTCGGATACAATTCAAATGAATGTAAATGCGATTCTTCCTTGCTAGGAAATAGCGTTGGCAGATGTCTACGTATGGAAGCAACAGAGTTCTAATGCTTCTTAAAACGAGATATCGCATCTCATTTCTACGTTTCATGATAAGATATAATATTCATTGTGCAGTGTTATGTATACCTCGCATACACTTCAAATGAATGTAAATGCGACACTTCGTTGCTAGGATATAGCGATGGCTGATTTCTACGTAACGAAGCAGCAGAGTTAAAATGCTTCTTAAAACGAGATATCGGATTTCATTCCTACGTTTTAAGATAAGATATAATATTCATTGCGGAGTATCATGTATACCTCGTATTCACTTCAAAAGTATGTACATGGGACACCTCCTTGCTAGGAAATAGCTTCTGCAGATGTCTACGTATCGTAGCATTAGTGCTCTAATGCTTCTCAAAACGCGATATCGCATCTCATTTCTATGTTTCATGATACGATATAATATTCATCGTGCAGTGTTTTGTATTCCTCTTCTACACTTTAAAAGAATGTAAATGCGACACTTCCATGCTTGCAAATAGCGTTTCTAGATGTCTCCGTATCGAAGCAATAGGGTTCTAACGCTTCTTAAACCAGGATATCGCATCTCATTTCTATGTTTCATGATAAGATATAATACTCATTGCGAAGTGTCATGCATACCTCGTATTCACTTCAAGGGAATGTAAATGCGACACTTCCTTGCCAGGAAATAGCGTTTGCAGATGCTTACGTATCGTAGCAATAGAGTTCTAATGCTTCTTAAAACGCGATATCGCATCTGATTTCTATGTTTCATGATAAGATATAATATTCATTGCGAAGTGTCATGTATACCTCGTATTCACTTGAAGGGAATGTAATTGCGACGCATTCTCGCTACGAAATAGCGTTTCCAGATATCTACGTATCCTAGCAATAGAGTTCTAATGCCTCTCAAAACGCGATATGGCATCTCATTTCTATGTCTCATGATAAGATATAATATTCACTGCGAAGTGTCATGTATACTTCGTATTCACTTCAAATGAATGTAAATGCGTCTCTTCCTTGCTAGTGAATAGCGTTTGTAGATGTCTACGCATCGAAGCAATAGAGTTCAAATGCTTCTTATAACGCGATATCGCATCTCATTTCTATGTTTCATGATAAGATACAATATTCATTGTGCAATGTTATGTATACCTCGTATTCACTTCAAAAGTATGATAATGCTACACTTCCTTGCTAGGAAATAGCGTTTGCAGATGTCTACGTACCGCAGCAATAGAGTTCTAGTGCTTCTTAACACGCGATATCGCATCTCATTTCTATGTTTCATGATAGGATATAATATTCATTGCGAAGTGTCATGTATACCTGCAATACACTTCAAATGAATGTAGATGCGACACTTCCTTGCTAGGAAATAGCATTCGCAGATGTCTATGTATCGTAGCAATGGAGATCTAGTGCATCTTAAAACGCGATATCGCATTTCATTTCTATGTTTCATAATAAGATGTAATATTCATTGCGAAGTGTCATGTATACCTCGTATTCACATCAAAAGAATGTAAATGTGACTCTTCCTTGCTAGGAAATAGCGCTTGCAGATTTCTACGTATCGACGCAATTAAATTCTAATGCTTCTTGAAAGGCGATATCGCATCACATTTCTATGTTTCGTGATAAGATATAATATTCATTGTGGAGTGTTATGTATACCTCGTATTCAATTCTAACGAACGTATATGCGACACTTCCTTGCTAGGCAATAACGTCTGCAGATGTCAGCGTATCGTAGCAATAGAAATCTAATGCTTCTTAAAACGCAATATCGCATCTCATTTCTATGGTTCATGATAAGATGTAATCTTCATTGCGAAGTGTCACGTATACCTCGTATTCACTTCAAATGAATGTAAATGCGACACTCCCTTGCTAGGAATGAGCGTTTGCAGATGTCTACGTATCGTAGCATAAGAGTTCTAATGCTTCCTATAACGCGACATCGCACCTCATTTCTATGTCTCATGATAAGATATAATATTCATTGCGAAGTGTTTTGAATTCATCGTCTACTCTTGAAAAGTATGTAAATGCGACACTTCCTCTCAAGGAAATTACGTTTCCAGATGTCTACGTATCGAAGCAATAGTGTTTTAATGCATCTTACAACGCGACATCGCATCGCATTTCTATGTTCCGTGATAATATATAATATTCATTGCGAAGAGTCAAGTATACCTCGTATTCACTTCAAAAGAATGTAAATGCGACACTTCCTTGCTAGGAAAAAGCGTTTGCAGTTGTCTACGTATCGTAGCAATAGTGTTCTAGTGCTTCTTAAATCGCGATATCGTTCCTCATTTCTATGTTTCATGATAAGATATAATATTCATTGCGAATGGTTATGTATATCTCGTCTACACTTAATAAGAATGTAAATGCTACACTTCCTTGCTAGAAAATAGCGTTTGCAGATGTCTACGTACCGCAGTAATAGCGTTCCAATGCTTCTCATATCGTGATATCGCATCACATTCCTATATTTCATGACAAGATATAATATTCATTGTGGAGTGTTATGTATACATCGTATTCACTTCAAAAGAATGTAAGTGCGACTCTTCCTTGCCGTTGAATAGCTTTTGCAGATGTCTACGTATCGTAGCAACAGAGTTCTAATGCTTCTTACTACACGATATCGCATCTCCTTCCTATGTTTCATGATAAGATATAATATTCATCGCGAGGTGTCATGTGTACCTCGTATTCTCTTCAAGTGAATGTAAATGCGACACTTCCTTGCTAGGAAGTAGCGTTTGCAGATGTCTACGTATCGAAGCAATAGAGTTCCAATGCATCTTAAATCGCGACATCACATCTCACTTCTACGTTTCATGACAAGATATAATATTCATTGTGCAGTGTTACGTATATCTCGTCTACACTTCAAATGAATGTACATGCGACACTTCCTTGCTTGGATATAGCGTTTGCACATGTCTACGTATCGTAGCAATAGAGTTCTAATGTTTCTTAAAACGAAATATAGCATCTCATTTCTATGTTTTAGGATAATATATAATATTCATTGCGGATTGTCATGTATACTACGTATTCACTTCAAAAGAATGAAAATGCGACACTTCCTTTCTAGGAAATAACGTTTCCAGATGCCTACGTATCGAAGCAGCAGAGTTCTAATGCCTCTTAAAAAGCGATATGGCATCTCATTTCTATGTCTCATGATAAGATATAATATTTATTGCGAAGTGTCACGCATACATCGCATACACTTCAAATGAATGTGAATGCGGCACTTCCTTGCTAGGAAATAGCGTTTGCAGATGTCTAAGTATAGAAGCAAAAGAGCTCTAATGCTTCTTAAAACGAGATATCACATCCCATTCCTATGTTTCATGGTAAGATATATTATTCATAGCGAAGTATCACGTATACCTCGCATACACTTCAAATGAATGTAAATGCGACACTTCCTTGCTAGGAAATGGCGTTTGCAAATGTCTACGTATCGTAGCAATAGAGTTCTAACGATTCTTAATTCGCTATATCGCATCCCATTTCTATGTTTCATGATAAGATATAATATTCATCGCGAGGTGTCATGTGTACCTCGTATTCTCTTCAAGTGAATGTAAATGCGACACTTCCTTGCTAGGAAGTAGCGTTTGCAAATGTCTACGTATCGTAGCAATAGAGTTCTAACGATTCTTAATTCGCTATATCGCATCCCATTTCTATGTTTCATGATAAGATATAATATTCATTGCGACGTGTCATGTATACCTCGTATTCACTTCAAAAGAATGTAAATGCGACACTTCCTTTCTAGGAAACTACGTTTCCAGGTGCCTACGTTTCGAAGCAATAGAGTTCTAATGCTACTTGAAACGGGATATCGCATCTCATTTCTATGTTTCATGATAAGATATAATATTAATTGCGAAGTTTCGTGTATTCCTCGTATTCACTTCAAATGAATGTAAATGCTACACTTCCTTGCTAGGAAATAGCGTTTGCAGATGGCTACGTATCGTAGCAATAGGGTTCTAATGCTTCCTAAAAGGCGATATCGCATCTCATTTCTATGTTTCACGATAAGACGTAGTATTCATTGCGATGTGTTATGTATACCACGCATACACTTCCAATGAATGTAAATGCGAAACTTCCTTGCTAGGAAATAGCGTTTGCAGATGTCTACGTATCGTAGCAATAGTGTTCTAGTGTTACTTAAATAGCGATATCGCATCTCATGTCTATGTTTCATGATAAGATATTATACTCATTGCGAAGTGTTACGTATACCTCGTATACACTTTAATGACCGTAAGTGCGACACTTCCTTGCTAGGAAGTAGCGTTTGCAGATGTCTACGTATCGTAGCAAAAGGGTTCTAATGCTTCTTAAATCGCGACATCGCATCTTATTTCTATGTTTGATGATATGATATAATATTCATTGCGAAGTGTCATGTATACCTTGCACACACTTCAAAAGAATGTAAACCCGACACTTCCTTCCTAGAAAATTACGTTTCCAGATGTCTACGTATCGAAGCAATAGATTTCTAATGCTTCTTAAAACGCGATATCGCATCTCATTTCTATGTTTCATGATAAGATATAATATTCATTACGAAGTGTTATGTATTCCTCGTCTACACTTCAAATGAATGTAAATGCGACACTTCCTTGCTTGGAAATAGCGTTTGCAGATGTCTACTTATCGTAGCAACAGAATTCTAATGCTTCTTGAAACGCGGTATCGCATCTCATTTCTATGTTTTGTGGTAAGATATAGTATTCATTGCGAAGTGTTATGTACTCCACGTCTACACTTCAATTGAATTTAAATGCGACACTTCCTTTCTTGGAAATCGCGTTTCCAGATGTTTACGTATCGAAACAATACTGTTCTAATGCTTCATAAATCGCGATATCGCATATGATTTCTATGTTCCGTGATAAGATATAATATTCATTGCGAAGTGCTATGTATTCCTCGTCTACACTTCAAATGGATGTGAATGCGACACTTCCTTGCTAGGAAGTAGCGTTTGCAGATGTCTACGTATCGAAGCAATAGAGTTCTAATGCTTCATAAACCGCCATATCGCATCTCATTTCTATGTTTCATGATAAGATATAATATGCAGTGCGCAGTGTCTTGCATAGCTCGCATACACTTCAAATGAATGCAAATGCGACACTCCCTTGCTTTGAAATTGCGTTTGCAGATGTCTACGTATCGCACCAATAGAGCTCTAATGCTTCTTAAAACGAGATATCGCATCTCATTTCCATGTTTCATGGTAAGATATAGTATTCATTGTGCAGTGTTATGCATACCTCGTATTCACTTCAAAAGAATGTAAATGCGATACTTCCTTGCTAGGAAGTAGCGTTTGCAGATGTCTACGGACCGAAGCAATAGAGTTCTAATGCATCTTAAATCGCGATATCGCATCTCATTTATATGTTTCATGATAAGATATAATATTTATTGCGAAGTGTCATGTATACCTCGCATACACTTCAAATGAATGTAAATGCGACACTTCCTTGCTAGGAAGTAGCGTTTGCAGATGTCTACGTATCGTAGCAATAGATATCTAATGCTTCTTAAAACGGGACATCGCATCCAATTTCTATGTTTCATGATAGGATATAATATTCAGTTAGAAGGGTTATGTATACCTCGCATACACTTGAAATGAATGTAAATGCGACACTTTCTTGCTAGGAAGTAGCGTTTGCAGATGACTACGTACCTATGCAACGGAGTTCTAACGTTTCTTAAAACGCGATATCGCGTCCCATTTCAATGTATCATGATAGGATATAATATTCAGTTAGAAGGGTTATGTATACCACGTATTCACTTCAAGCGAATGTAAATGCGACCATGCCTTGCTAGGAAGTAGCGTCTGCAGATGTCTACGTATCGAAGCAATAGAGTTCAAATGCTTCTTCTATCGCGATATCGCATCTCATATCTAAGTTTGATGATAAGATATAGTATTCATTGTGCAGTGTTATGCATACCTCGTATTCACTTCAAAAGAATGTAAATGCGATACTTCCTTGCTAGGAAGTAGCGTTTGCAGATGTCTACGAACCGAAGCAATAGAGTTCTAATGCATCTTAAATCGCGATATCGCATCTCATTTATATGTTTCATGATAAGATATAATATTCATTGTGCAGTGTTATGCATACCTCGCATACACTTCAAATGAATGTAAATGCGGCACTTCCTTGCTAGGAGATAGCGCTTGCAGATGTCTGCGTATCGTAGCATTAAAGTTCTAATGCTTCTCAAAACGCGATATCGCATCTCATTTCTATGTTTCATGAGAAGATATAATATTCAGACCGAAGTGTCATGTGTACCTCGTATTCCTTTCAAAAGAATGTAACTGCGACACTTCCTTGCTAGGAAGTACCGATGGCAGATTTCTACGTATCGAAGCAATAGAGTTCTAATGCTTTCTAAAACGAGATATCGCATCTCATTTCCATGTGCCATGATAAGTTATATTATTCATTGCGACGTGTCATGTATACCTCGTATTCACTTCAAAAGAATGTAAATCCGACACTTCCTTGCTGTTAAATAGAGTTTGCAGATATCTACGTATCGAAGAAATAGTATTCTAATGCTTCTTAAAACGCGATATCGATTCTCATTTCTATGTTTCATGATAAGATATAATATCTATTGCGAAGTGTCATGTATACCTCGTATTCACTTCAAACGAATGTAAATGCGACACTTCCTTGCTAGGAAATAGCGTTTGCAGATATCTACGTATCGAAGGAATAGAGTTCTAATGCTTCTTAAAACGAGATGTCGCGTCTCATTTCTATGTTCCATGATAAGATATAATATTCATTGCGAAGTGTCAAGTATACCTCGCATACACTTCAATTGAATGTAAATGCGACACTTCCTTGCTAGTAAATAGCGTTTGGAGCTGTATACGTATCGAAGCAATAGTGTTCTATAGCTCCTTAAAACGCGATATTGCATCTCATTTCTATGTTTCATGATCAGCTATAATATTCATTGTGGAGTGCTACGTATACAACGTTTTTACTTCAGAAGATTTTAATGCGACACTTCCTTGCTAGGAAATAGCGTTTGCAGATATCTACGTATCGAAGCAATAGAGTTCTAATGCTTCTTAAAACGAAATGTCGCATCTCATTTCTATGTTTCATGATCTTCATTCAACGTCTTCACTTCAAATGAATGAAAGGGCGAGACTTCCTTGCTAGGAAGTAGCGTTTGCAGTTGTCTACGTTTCGAAGCAATAGAGTTCTGATGCTTCTTAAAACGCGATATCGCATCTCATTAGTATGTCTCACGATAAGATATAATATTCATTGCGAAGTGTCATTTATACCTCGTATTCACTTCTAAAGAAAGTAAACGCGACACTTCGATGCTAGGAAATAGCGTTTTCAGATGTCTACGTATCGTAGCAAGAGAGCTATAATGCTTCTTAAAACGAGATATCGCATCTCATTTCTATGTTTCATGATAATATATAATATTCATTAAGAAGTGTTACATATTCCTCGTCTACACTTCAAAAAAATGTAAATGCTACACTTCCTTGCTAGGAAATAGCGTCTGCAGATGTCTACGTATCGAAGAAATATTGTTCTATGCATCTTAAATCCCGATATCGCATCTCACTTCTATGTTTCATGATAAGATATAACATTCTTTATGGATTGTTATGTATACCTCGTATTCACTTCAAAAGATTGAAAATGCGACACCTCCTTGCTAGGAATTAGCGTTTGCAGATGTTTACGTATCGTAGCAATAGAGTTCTAATGCTTAAAACGCGAAATCGCTCCTCATTTATATGCTTTATGATAAGATATAATATTCATTGTGGAGTGTTATGTATACCTCGTATTCACTTCAAAAGAATGTAAATGCGACACTTCCTTGCTAGGGAATAGCGTCTGCAGATGTCTACGTATCGTAGTAATAGAGTTCTAAGGCTTCTTAAAACGCCATATCGCATCTCATTTCTATGTTTCATAATAAGCTATAATATTCATTCTGGAGTGTTATGTATACGTCGTATTCACTTCAATAGATTGTAAATGCGACACTTCCTTCCTAGGTAATAGCGTCTGCAGATGTTTACGTAGCGAAGCAATAGAGTTCTAATGCTTCTTAAAACGCGAATCGATTCTCAACTATATGTTTCATGATAAGATGTAATATTCATTGTGCAGTGTTATGTATACCCTGTATTCACTTCAAAAGAATGTAAATACGACACTTCCTTGCTAGGAGATAGCGTTTGCAGGTGTCTACGTATCGTAGCGATTGAGTTCTAATGCTTCTCAAGACGCGAAATCGCTCCTCATTTATATGCTTTATGATAAGATGTAATATTCATTGTGGAGTGTTATCTATACCTCGTATTCACTTCAAAAGATTGTAAATGCAACACTTCCTTGCTAGGAAATAGCGTTTGCAGTTGTCTACGTATCGTAGCAATAGATTTCTAATGCTTCTTAAAACGCCATAGCGCATCTCTTTTATATGTTTCATGAAAAGATATAATATTCATTGCGAAATGTTACTTATACCTCGCATACACTTCAAAAGAATGTAAGTGCGAGGCTTCCTTGCTACGAAATAGCGCCTGCACAAGTCTCCGTACCGAAGCAATACAGTTCCAATTCTTCTTAAATCGCGATATCGCATCTCATTTCTATGTTTCATGATTAGATATAATAATCATTGTGGAGTGTTAGGTATACATCGTATTCACTTCGAAGGAATGTAAATGTGACACTTCCTTGCTGGGAAATAGCGTTTGCAGATGTCTACGTATCGATGCAATAGAGTTCTAATGCTTCTTAAATCGCGAAATCGTATATCATTCCTATGTTTCATGATAAGATATAATATTCATTCTGGAGTTTTATGTATACCTCGTATTCACTTCAAAAGTATGTAAATGCGACACTTCCTTGCCAGGAAAAAGCGTCCGCAGATGTCTACGTATCGTAGCAATAGAGTTCTAATGCTTCTTCAAACGCGATACAGCTTCTCAGTTATATGCTTCATGATAAGATATAATATTCATTGTGGAGTGTTATGTATACCTCGTATTCACTTCAAAAGAATGTAAAGGCGACACATGCCTGCAAGGAAGTAGCGTTTGGAGATGTCTACGTATCGAAGCAATAGTATTCCAATGCTTCCTATATCGCGATATAGCACCTCAATTCTACGTTACATGATAAGATATAATATTCATTGTGGAGTGCTATGTATACCTCGTATTCACTTCAAAAGAATGTAAATGCGACACTTCCTTCCTAGGAAATAGCGTTTGCTGATGGCTACGTATCGTAGCAACAGAGTTCTGTCGCTTCTTAGAACACGATATCTCATCTCATTTCTATGTTTCATGATAAGATATGATATTTATTGCGAAGTGTCACTTATACCTCGCATACACTTCAATTCAATGTAAATGCTATACTTCCTTGCTAGGAAATAGCGTTCGCAGATGTCTACGTATCGAAGCGATGGAGTTCTAATGCTTCTCAAAACGCGATATCGCATCTAATTTCTATGTTTAATGATAAGATGTAATATTCATTGCGAAGGGGTATATATACCTCGTATTCACTTCAAATGAATGTAAATGCGACACTTCCTTTCTAGGAAATTACGTTTCCAGATGTCTACGTATCGAAGCAATAGAGTTATAATGCTTCTTAAAACCCGATATCGCATCCCATTTCTATGTTTCATGATAAGATATAATATTCATTGCGAAATGTATTGTATACCTCGCATACACTTCAAATGAATGTAAATGCGAACCTTCTTTGCTAGGAAGTAGAGTTTGCAGATGTCTACGTATCGAAGCAATAGATTCCTAATGCTTCTTAAACCGCGATATAACAACTCACTTCTACGTTTCATGATAAGATATAATATTCATTGTGCAGTGCTATGTATATCTCGTCTACACTTCAAATGAATGTAAATGCGACACTTCCCTGCTAGGAACTAGCGTTTGCAGATGTCTACGTATCGAGGCAATTGTGTTCTAATGCTTGTTAAAGCGCCATATCGTACCACAATACTATGTTTCATGATAAGATATAATATTCATTGCCAAGTGTCATGTATACCTCGTATTCCTTTCAAAACAATGTAAGTGCGACACTTCCATGCAAGCAAGTAGCGTTTGCAATTGTCTACGTAAGAAGCAATAGAGTTCTAGTGCTTCACAAAACGCGATATCGCATCCCATTTCTATGTTTCATGATAATATATAATATTCATTGTGGAGTGTTATGTATACCTCCTATTCACTTCAAAGGAATGTAAATGCGACACTTCCTTGCTAGGAAATAGCGTCTGCAGATATCTACGTATCGTAGCAATAGAGTTCTAATGCTGCTTAAAACGCGATATCGCATCTCATTTCTATGTAACATGATAAGATATAATATTCATTGTGCAGTGTTATGTATACCTCGCATTCACTTCAAATGATTGTAAATGCGACACATCCTTGCTAGGATATAGCGATGGCAGATGTCTTCGTATCGAAGCAACAGAGTTCTAATGCATCTTAAAACGAGATATCGCATCACGTTTCTATGTTTTACGATAAGATATAATATTCATTGCGAAGTGTCACGGATACCTCGTATTCACTTCAAATGAATGTAAATGCGACACTTCCTTTCTAGGAAATTACGTTTCCAGATGTCTACGTATCGAAGCAATAGAGTTATAATGCTTTTTAAAACCCGATATCGCATCCCATTTCGATGTTTCATGATAAGATATAATATTCATTGCGAAATGTCCTGTATACCTCGCATACACTTCCAATGAATGTAAATGCGAACCTTCCTTGCTAGGAAGTAGAGTTTGCAGACGTCTACGTATCGAAGCAATAGTTTTCTAATGCTTCTTAAATCGTGATATCGCATGTCATTCCTATATTTCATGACATGATACAATATTTATTGTGGAGTGTTATGTGTACCTTGTATTCACTTCAAAAGAATGTAAGTGCGACTCTTTCTTCCTATTAAATAGCTTTATCAGATGTCTACGTGTCGTAGCAACAGAATTGTTATGCCTTTTAGATCGCGATATAGCGCCTCATTTCTATGTGTCATGATAAGGTATAATATTCATTGTGGAGTGTTATGTATACCTCGTATTCACTTCAAAAGAATGTAAATATGACAATTCCATGCTAGGAAATAGCGTTTGCAGATGTCTGCGTATCGTAGCAGTAGAGTTCCAATGCTTGTTAAAACGCGATATCGCATCTCACTTCTATGTTTCATGACAAGATATAATATTCATTGCGAAGTGTCATGTATACATCGCATACACTTCAAATGAATGTAAATGCGACACTTCCTTGCTAGGATTTAGAGTTTCCAGATGTCTCCGTATCGAAGAAATAGAGCTCTAATGCTTCTTATATCGCGATATCGCATCTCATTTCTATGATTCGTGATAAGATATAATATTCCTTGTGGACTGTTACGTATACCTCGTATTCACTTCAAAAGAATGTAAATGCGACACTTCCTTGCTAGGAAATAGCGTTTGCAGATGTCTACGTATCGAAGCAATAGAGTTCTAATGCTTCTTAAAACGCGATTTCGCATCTAACTTCTATGTTTCATGATAAGATATAATGTTAATAGCAAAGTGTTATGCATTGATCTTCTACACTTCAAATGAATGTAAATGCGACACTTCCTTGCTAGGAAATGGCGTTTGCAGATGTCTACATATTGTAGCAATTGTGTTTTATGCTTCTTAAAACGGGATATCGCATCTCATTTCTATATTTCAGGATAAGACATAATATTCAATGCGAAGTGTCATGTATACCTCGTACCCACTTCAAAAGGATATAAATGCGACACTTCCTAGCTAGTAAATAGCCTTTGCAGATGTTAAGGGTATGGTAGCAATAGAGTTCTAATGCTTCTCAAAACGCGATATCGCGTCTCATTTCTATGTATCATGATGAGATACTATATTCATTGCGAAGTGTCATGTATACCTCGCATACACTTCAAGTGAATGTAAATGCGACACTTCCTTGCTAGGAAAAAGCGTTTGCAGATGTCTACGTATTGTAGCAATTGTGTTTTATGCTTCTTAAACCGGGATATCGCATCCCATTTCTATATTTCATGATAAGACATAATATTCAATGCGAAGTGTCATGTATACCTCGTATTCACTTCAAAAGGATGTAAATGCGACACTTCCTCGATATTAAATAGCGTTTGCAGATGTCTACGTATCGTAGCATTAGAGTTCTAATGCTTCTCAGAGCACGATATCGCATCTCATTTCTATGTTTCATGGTAAGATGTAATATTCATTGCGAAATGTCTTGTATACATCGCATACACTTCAAGTGAATGTAAATGCGACACTTCCTTGCTAGGAAATAGCGTTTGCAGATGTCTACGTATCGTGGCATTAGAGTTCTAAATCATCGCAAAACGCGATATCGCATCTCATTTCTATGTTTCATGAAAAGATATGATATTCATTGTGGAGTGTTATGTATACCTCGTATTCACTACAAAAGAATGTAAATGCGACACTCCCTTGCTAGGAAATAGCGTCTCCAGATGTGTACGTATCGAAGTAATATAATTCTAATGCTTCTTGAATCGTGATATCGCATCTCATTTTGATGTTTCACGATAAGATATAATATTCATTGCGAAGTGTTATGTATATCTCGTACTCACTTGAGAAGAATGTATGTGCGACACATCCTTGCTAGGAAATAGCATTTGCAGATGTCTACGTATCGAAGCAATAGGGTTCTAGTGCTTCTTAAAACGCGATATCGCATCTCACTTCTATGTGTCATGATAAGATATACTCATTACGAAGTGTTATGCATTCCTCGTCTAAACTTCAAATGAATGTAAATGCGTCACTTCCTTGCTAGGAAATAGCATTTGCCGATGTCTACGTATCGAAGCAATAGGGTTCTAGTGCTTCTTAAAACGCGATATCGCATCTCACTTCTATGTGTCATGATAAGATATAATACTCATTACGAAGTGTTATGCATTCCTCGTCTAAACTTCAAATGAATGTAAATGCGACACTTCTTTGCTAGGAAATAGCGTTTGCAGACATCTACCTATCGTAGCAATAGAGTTGTAATGCTTCTTAAGTCGTGATATCGCATCTCATTTCTATGTTCCGTGATAAGATATAATATTCATTGCGAAGTGTTACGTATACCTCGTCTACACTTTAAAAGTATGTAAATGTCACACTTCATTGGTAGGAATCAGCGTTTTCAGATGTCCACGTATCGAAGCATTAGAGTTCTAATGCATCTTAAATCGTGATATCGCATCTCATTTCTATGTTTCATGATAAGATATAATATTCATTGCGAAGTGTCATGTATACCTCGTATTCACTTCAAAAGAATGTAAATGCGACACTGCATTGCTAGGAGATAGCGTTTGCAGATGTCTACGTATCGAAACAATAGAGTTCTAAGGCTTCTTAAAACGGGACACCGCATCTCATTTCTATGTTTCATGATAGGATATAATATTAATTGCGAAGTGTCATGTATACCTCGTATTCACTTCAAATGAATGCAAATGCGACAATTCCTTCCTAGGAAATAGCGTTTCCAGATGTCTACGTATCGTAGCAATAGAGTTCTAACGCTTCTTAGAACGCGAAATCGCATCTCTTTTCTATGTTTCATGATAAGATATAACATTCATTGCGGAGTGTTATGTATACCTCGTAGACACTTCAAATGAATGTAAATGCGACAATTCCTTCCTAGGAAATAGCGTTTGCTGATGTCTACGTATCGTAGCAATAGAGTTCTAGTGCTTCTCAGAACACGATATCGCATCTTATTTCTATGTTTCATGATAAGTTATATTATTCATTGCGAAGTGTCATGTATACCTCGTACTCAATTCAAAAGAATGTATTTGCGACACTTCCATGCTTCGAAATAGCGTTTGCAGGTGTCTACGTATCGTAGCAACTGAGTTCTAATGCTTCTTAAATCGCGATATCGCATCTCATTCCTATGTTTCATGATAAGATACAGTATTCATTGTGCAGTGTTATGTATACCTCGTATTCGCTTCAAAAGAATGTAAGTGCGACACTTCCTTGCTAGGAAATAGCATTGTTAAATGATTACGTATCGTAGCAACAGAATTCCAATGCTTCTTAAAACGCAATATCGCATGTCATTTCTGTGTTCCACGATAAGATATAATATTCATTGCGAAATGCCATGTATACCTCGCATACACTTCAAATGCATGTAAATGCGACACTTCCTTGCTAGGAAATAGCGTTTGCAGACGTCTACGTATAGAAGCAATGGAGTTCTAATGCTTCTTAAATCGCTATATCGCATCTCATTTCTATGTATCATGATAGGATATAATATCCATTGTGGAGTGTTATGTATACCTCGTATTCACATGAAAGGAATGTAAATGCGACACTTCCATGCTAGGAAGTAGCGTTTGCAGATGTCTACGTCTCGAAGCATTAAAGTTCCAATTCCTCTTAAAACGCGATATAGCATCTCATTTCTAGGTTTCATTATAAGATATAATATTCATTGCGAAGTGTCATGTATACCTCGTATTCACTTCAAGAGAATGTAAATGCGACACTTCCTTGCTAGGAAATAGCGTTTGCAGATATCTACGTATCGAAGCAATGGAGTCCTAGTGCTTCTTAAATCGCGTTATCGCATGTCATTTCTATGTTCCATGATGAGATATGACATCATTGCGAAGTGTCTTGTATACCTCGCATACAGTTCAAATGAATGTAAATGCGACACTTCCTTCCTAGGAAATAGCGTTGGTAGATGTCTACGTATCGAAGCAATAGAGATCTACTGCTTCTTGAAACGCCATATTGCATCTCATTTCTATGTTTCATGATAAGATATAATATTAATTGCGAGTGTCATGTATACCTCGTACTCCCTTCAAAAGAATGTAAATGCGACACTTCCTTGCTAGGATATAGCGCTTGCAGATGTCTACGTATCGAAGCAATCGAGTTCTAATGCTTCTTAAATCGCGATATCGCATCTCATTTCTATGCTTCATGATAAGATATAATATTCATTGCGATTTGTCATGTATACCTTGTATTCACTGCAAAAGAATGTAAATGCGACACGTCCTTGCTAGGTAATAGCGCTTGTAGATGTCTACGTATCGTAGCAATAGCGTTCTAATGCTTCTTAAATCGCGATATCGCATCACATTTCTACGTTTCATGATAGGATATAATATTCATTGCGAAGTATAATGTATACCTCGGATTCCCTTCAAAAGAATGTAAACGCGCCACTTCCATGCTAAGAAATAGCGTTTGCAGATTTCTCCGTATCGAAGCAGTATATTTCCATTGCTCCTTATATTGGGATAACGCATCTCATTTCTATGTTTCGTGATAAGATATAATATTCATTGTGGAGTGTTATGTCTACCTCGCATTCACTTCAAAAGAATGTAATTGCGACACTTCCTTGCTAGGAAATAGCGTCTGAAGATGTCTAAGTATCGTAGCAATGGAGATCTAGTGCATCTTAAAACGCGATATCGCATTTCATTTCTATGTTTCATAATAAGATGTAATATTCATTGCGAAGTGTCATGTATACCTCGTATTCACATCAAAAGAATGTAAATGTGACTCTTCCTTGCTAGGAAATAGCGCTTGCAGATTTCTACGTATCGACGCAATTAAATTCTAATGCTTCTTGAAAGGCGATATCGCATCACATTTCTATGTTTCGTGATAAGATATAATATTCATTGTGGAGTGTTATGTATACCTCGTATTCAATTCTAACGAACGTATATGCGACACTTCCTTGCTAGGCAATAACGTCTGCAGATGTCAGCGTATCGTAGCAATAGAAATCTAATGCTTCTTAAAACGCAATATCGCATCTCATTTCTATGGTTCATGATAAGATGTAATCTTCATTGCGAAGTGTCATGTATACCTCGCATACACTTCGAATGAATGTAAATGCGACACTTCCTTGCTAGAAATTAGCGTTTCCAGATATATACGTATCGTAGCAATAGAGTTCTAATGCTTCTTAAAACGCGATATCGCACGTCATTTCTATCTTTTACGATAAGATATAGTATTCATTGCGGAGTGTCATGTATACCTCGTTTTCCTTTCAAAAGATTGTAAATGCGACACCTCCTTGCTAGGATGTAGCGTTTGCAGTTGTCTACGTATCGAAGCAATAGAGGTCCTGTGCTTCTTAAATCGCAATATCGCATCTCATTTCTATGTTTCATGATAAGATATAATATTCATTGCGATGTGTCATGTATACCTTGTATTCACTGCAAAAGAATGTAAATGCGACACTTCCTTGCTAGGAAATAGCGATTCCAGATGACTGGGTATCGAAACAATAGAGTTCTAATGCTTCTTTAAACGAGATGTCGCACCTCATTTCTATGTTTCATGATGAGATATAATATCCATTGCGAAGTGTCATGTATACCTCGCATACACTTCGAATGAATGTAAATGCGACACTTCCTTGCTAGAAATTAGCGTTTCCAGATATATACGTATCGTAGCAATAGAGTTCTAATGCTTCTTAAAACGCGATATCGCACGTCATTTCTATCTTTTACGATAAGATATAGTATTCATTGCGGAGTGTCATGTATACCTCGTTTTCCTTTCAAAAGATTGTAAATGCGACACCTCCTTGCTAGGATGTAGCGTTTGCAGTTGTCTACGTATCGAAGCAATAGAGGTCCTGTGCTTCTTAAATCGCAATATCGCATCTCATTTCTATGTTTCATGATGAGATATTATATTCATTGCGAAGTGTCATGTATACCTCGTATTCACTTCAAAAGATTGTAAATGCGACACTTCATGGCTAGATAGTAGCGTTTGCAGATATCTACTTATCGGATCAATAGAGTTCTAATGCTTCTTAAAACGCGATATCGCATCTCATTTCTATGCTTCATGATAAGATATAATATTCATGGTGGAGTGTTATGTATACCTCGTATTCACTTCTAAGAATGCAAATGCGACACTTCCTTGCTAGGAAATGGCGTTTGCAGATGTCTACGCATCGTGGCAATAGAGTTCTACTGCTTCTTAAAACGGGATACCGCATCTCATTTCTATGTCTCATGATAAGATATGATATTCATTGGGAAATGTCATGTATACATCGTATTCGCTTCAAACGAATGTAAATGCGACACTTCCTTGCTGGGGAATAGCGTTTGCGCATGTCTACGCATCATAGCAATAGTACTCTAATGCTTCTTAAAACGCGATATCGTATCGCATTTCTATCGTACATGATAAGATATAATATTCATTGCGAAGTGTCACTTATACCTCGCATACACCTCAAATGAATGTAAATGCGACACTTCCTTGCTAGGAAATATTCTTTTGCAGATGTCTACGTAACGAAGAAATAGAGGTACAGTGTTTCTTAAAACGGGATATCGCATCTCATTTCTATGTTTCATCATTAGATATAATATTCATTGTGGAGTGTTATGTATACCTCGTATTCACATCAAAAGAATGTAAATGCGACACTTCCTTGCTAGGAAATAGCGTTTGCAGATGTCTTCGAATCGTAGCAAAGGAATTCTAATGCTTCTTAAAACGAGATTTTGCATCTCACACCTATGTTTTACGATAAGATATAATATTCATTGCGGTGTGTCATGTATACCTCGTTTTCACTTCAAAAGAATGTAAATGCTACACTTCCTTGCTAGAAAGTAGCGTTTGCAGATGTCTACGTATCGAAGCAATAGATTTCTAATGCTTCTTAAATCGCCATATCGCATCTCATTTCTATGTTTCGAGATAAGATATAATATTCATTGCGGAGTGTTGTGTATACCTCGTATTCACTTCAAAAGATTTTAAATGCTACACTTCCTTGCTAGGAAATAGCGTTTGCAGATGTCTACGTATCGTAGCAATAGCGTTCTAATGCTTTTTAAATCGCGATAACTCATCTCATTTCTATGTTTCATGATAAGATATAGTAATCATTGTGGAGTGTTAGGTATACCTCGTATTCACTTCGAAGGAATGTAAATGTGACTCTTCCTTGCTTGGAAATAGCGTTTGCAGATGTCTACGTATCGTAGCAATAGAGTTCTAATGCTTCTTAATTCGCGACATCGCATCTCACTTATATGTTTCATGATAAGATATAGTATTCATTGCGAAGTGTCACTTATTCCTCGCATACGCTTTAAATGAATGTAAATGCGACACTTCAATGCTAGGAGAAAGCGTTTGCAGATGTCTACGTAACGAAGCAATAGAATTCTAATTCTTCTTAAAACGGGATATCGTATCTCATTTCTATGTTTCGTGATAAGGAATAATATTCATTTCGAAGTGTCATGTATACCTCGTATTCACTTGAAAAGGATGCAAATGCGACGCTTCTTTGCTAGGAAATAGCCGTTGCAGATGTCTACGTATCGAAGCAATAGAGTTCTAATGCTTCTTATAACGAGATGTCGCATCTCAATACTATGTTTTATAATAAGATATAATATTCATTGCGAAGTGTCATGCATACCTCGTTTTCCTTTCAAAAGATTGTAAATGCGACACCTCCTTGCTAGGATGTAGCGTTTGCAGTTGTCTACGTATCGAAGCAATAGAGGTCCTGTGCTTCTTGAATCGCAATATCGCATCTCATTTCCATGTTTCATGATGAGATATAATATTCATTGCGATTTGTCATGTATACCTTGTATTCAGTGCAAAAGAATGTAAATGCGACACGTCCTTGCTAGTAAATAGCGTTTCCAGATGTCTACGTATCGAAACAATAGAGATCTACTGCTTCTTAAATAGCGATATCCCAACTCATTTCTATATTTCGTGATAAGATATAATATTCATTGTGGATTGCTATGTATACCTCGTATTCGCTTCAAAAGAATGTAAATGCGACACTTCCTTGCTAGGAAATAGCGTCTGAAGATGTCTAAGTATCGTAGCAATAGAGTTCTAATGATTCTCAAAACCCGATATCGCATCTCATTTCTATGTTTCATGATAAGATATAATACTCATTGCGAAGTGACATGTATACCTCATATTCACTTCAAAAGAATATAAATGCGACACTTCCTTGCTAGGAAATAGCGTTTGCAGATGCTGACGTATCGTAGCAATAGAGTTCTAATGCTTCTTAAAACGCGATATCGCATCTCATTTCTATGTTTCATGATAAGATATAATATTCATTGCGATGTGTCATGTATACCTTGTATTCACTGCAAAAGAATGTAAATGCGACACTTCCTTGCTAGGAAATAGCGATTCCAGATGACTGGGTATCGAAAGAATTGAGTTCTAATGCTTCTTTAAACGAGATGTCGCACCTCATTTCTATGTTTCATGATGAGATATAATATTCATTGCGAAGTGTCATGTATACCTCGCATACACTTCGAATGAATGTAAATGCGACACTTCCTTGCTAGGAATTAGCGTTTCCAGATATATACGTATCGTAGCAATAGAGTTCTAATGCTTCTTAAAACGCGATATCGCACCACATTTCTATCTTTTACGATAAGATATAGTATTCATTGCGGAGTGTCATGTATACCTCGTATTCCTATCAAGAGATTGTAAATGCGACACTTCCTTGCTAGGAAGTAGCGTTTGCTGATGTCTACGTATCGAAGCAATAGTGTACTAAAGCTTCTTAAATCGCGATATTGCATATCATTTCCATGTTTCATGATAAGATATAATATTCATTGCGAAGTGTCATGTATACCTGGCACACACTTCAAATGAATGTAAATGCGACACTTCTTTCTAGAAAATTACGTTACCAGATGTCTACGTATCGAAGCAATAGAGATCTAATGCTTCTTAAAACGCGATATCGCCACTCATTTCTATGTTTCATGATAAGGTATAATATTCATTACGAAGTGTTATGTACTCCACGTCTACACTTCAAATGAATGTAAATGCGACACTTCCTTGCTAGGAAATAGCGTTTGCAGATGTCTACGTATCGAAGCCATAGTGTTCTAATGCTTCTTAAATCGCGATATCGCATCTCATTTCTGTGTTTCATAATAAGATATAATATTCATTGCGAAGTGACATGCATACCTCGTATTCACTTCAAAAGAATGTAAATGCGACTTTCCCTTGCTTGGAAATAGCGATTGCAGATGTCTACGTTTCACAGCATTAGAGTCCTAATGCTTCTTAGAATGCGATATCGCATCTCAATTCTATGAATCATGATAAGATGTAATATTCATTGCAAAGTGTCATGTATACCTCGCATACACTTCAAATGTATGTAAATGCGACACTTCCTTGCTAGGAAATAGCGTCTGCATATGCCTACGTATCGATGCAACAGAGTTCTAATGCTTTTTAAAACGAGATATCGCATCACAATTCTATGTTTCATGATAAGATATAATATTCATTGCGAAGTGTCATTTATTCCTCGTATTCACTTAAATTGAATGTAAATGCGACACTTCCTTGCTAGCAAATGACCTTTGCAGATGTCTCCGTATCGAAGCATTAGAGTTCTAATGCTTCTTAAATCGCGATATCGCATCTCATGCCTATGTTTCGTGATAAGGTATAATATTCATTGTGGAGTGTTATGTATACCCCGTACTCACTTCAAAAGAATGTAAATGCTACACTTCCTTGCTAGGAGATACAGTTTGCAATTGTCTCCGTATCGAAGCAATAGAGATCTAATGCTTCTTAAATCGCGTTATGGCATCTTATATCTATGTTTCGTGATGATATGATATTCATCGCGAAGTGGCATGCAAACCTCGTATTTACTTCAAAAGAATGTAAATGCTACACTTCCTTCCTAGGAAATGGCGTTTGCAGATATCTACGTATGGTAGCATTAGAGTACTAATGCTTCTCAAAACGCGATATTGCATCTCATTTCTATGTTTCATGGTAAGATGTAATATTCATTGCGAAATGTCATGTACACCTCGTGTTCACTTCAAAAGAGTGTAAATGCGACACTTCCATGCTAGGAAATAGCGTTTGCAGGTGTCTACGTATCGCAGCAATAGTGTTCCAATGCTTCCTAAAACGCGATATCGCATATCGTTTCTATGTTTCATGATAAGATATAATATTCACTGCTTAGTGTCATGTATACCACGTATTCACTTCAGAAGAATGTAAATGCGACACTTCCCTGAAATTACATAGTGTTTGCAGATTTCTACGTATCGTAGCAATAGAGTTCTAAAGCTTCATAAAACAAGATATTGCATCTCAGTTATCTGTTTCGTTATAAGGTCTAATATCCATTGTGGAGTGCTATGTATACCTCGTATTCACTTCAAAAGAATGTAAATGCGACTCTTCCTTGCTATTAAATAGCGTTTGCACATGCCTACGTATCGTAGCAATAGAGTTCTAATGCTTCTCAAAACGCGATATCGCATCTCATTTCTATGTTTCATAATAAGATATAATATTCATTGCGAAGGGTCACTTATACCTCGCATGCACTTCAAATGAATGTAATTGCGACACTTTATTGCCAGGAAATAGTGTTTGCAGATGTCTACGTGTCGAAGCAATAAAGTTCTAATGCTTTTTAAACCGGGATAACGCAACTCCTTTCAGCGTTTCATGATAAGATATAATATTCATTGCGAAGTGTCATGTTTACCTCGTATTCACTACAAAAGAATGTAATGCGACACTTCCTTGCTAGGAAATAGCGTTTGCAGATGACTACGTATCGCAGCATTTGGTTTCTAATGCATCTCAAAACGCGATATCGCACCTCATTTCTATGTTTCACTATAAGATATAATATTTATTGCGAAGTGCCACGTATACATCGCATACACTTCAAATGAATGAAAATACGACACTTCCTTGCAAGGAAATAGCGTTTGCAGATGTCTACGTATCGAAGCAATAGATTTCTAATGCTTCTAAAATCACGATATCGCATCACATTTCTATGTTTCATGATAAGATATAATATATATTGTGCAGTGTTATGTATACCTCGTATTCACATCAAGAGAATGTAAATGCGACAGTTCCTTGCTACGAAATAGCGTTTGCAGATGGCTACGTATCGTAGCATTAGTGTTCTAATGCTTTTCAAAACGCGATATCGTATCTCATTTCTATGTTTCATGATAAGATATAATATTCATTGCGAAGTGTCTTGTATACCTCGCATACACTTCAAATAAATGTAAATGCGACACTTCCTTCCTTGGAAATAGCGTCTGCAGATGACTACGTATCGTAGAAATAGAGTTCTAGTTCTTCTTAAAACGCGATATCGCATCACATTTCTATGTTTCATGATAAGATATAATATTCATTGCGAAGTGGTATGTCTACATCGTATTCACCTCAAAAGAATGTAAATGCGACACTTCCTTGCTAGGAAATAGCGTTTCCAGATGTCTACATATCGAAACAATAGAGTTCTAATGCTACTTAATATGAGATGTCGCATCTCATTTCTATGTTTAATGATAAGATATAATATTCATTGCGAAGTGTCATGCTTACATCGTATTAAAATCAAAAGAATGTAAATGCGACTCTTCCATGCTAGGAAATATCGTTTCTAGATAAGTACGTATCGTAGCAATAGACTACTAATGCTTCCTAAAACGCGATATCGCATTTCATTCCTGTGTTTCATGATAAGATAAAATATTCAATGCGAAGTGTCATGTATACCTCGTATTCACTCCAAAAGAATGTAAATGCGACACTTCCTTCCTAGGAAATAGCGTTTGCAGATGTGTACCTATCGTAGCAGTAAGGTTCTAATGCTTCTCAAAACGCGATATCGCATCTCATTTCTATGTTTCATGATATGATATAATATTCACTGCGAAGTGTCACTTATACCTCGCATACTCTTCAAATGAATGTAAATGCGACACTTCCTTCCTAGGAAATAGCGTTTGCAGATGTCTATGTATCGGAGCAATAGTGTTCTAATGCTACTTGAAACGGGATATTGCATCTCATTTCTATGTTTCATGATAAGATATAATATTCACTGTGGAGCGTTATGTATACCTCGTATTCACTTAACAAGAATGTAAATGCGACACTTCCCTGCTAGGAAATAGCGTTTTCCGATATCTACGTATCGAAGCAATAGATTTCTAATGTTTCTTAAAACGCGATATCGGATCTCATTTCTATGTTTCATGATAAGATATAATATTCATTGTGCACTGTTATGTATACCCCGTATTCACTTCAAAGGAATGTAAATGCGACACTTCCTTGCTAGGAAATAGGGTTTGCAGATGTATACGTATCGTAGCAATAGATTTCTAACGCCTCTCAAAACGCGATATCGCATCCCATTTCTATGTTTCATGATAAGATATAATATTCATTGCGAAGTGTCATATATACCTCGTATTCACTCCATGCAATGTAAATGCGACACTTTATTGCTAGGAAGTTGCGTTTTCCGATGTCTACGTATCGTAGCAGTAGAGTTCTATTGCTTCTTAAAACGCGATATCGCACTCATTTCTATGTTTCATGATAAGATATAATATTCATTGCGAAGTGTCATGTATACCTCGTATTCACATCAAAAGAATGTAAATGCGACACTTCTATGCTAGGAAATAGCGTTTGCAGATGTCTTCGTATCGTAGCAATAGAGTTCTAATGCTTCTTAAACCGCGATATCGCATCTCATTTCTATGTGTCATGATGAGATATAATATTCATTGCGAAGTGTCATGTATACCTCGTATTCACTTCAAAAGAATGTAAATGCGACACTTCCTTGCTAGGAAATAGCGTTCCCAGATGTCTACGTATAGAAACAATAGGGTTCTAATGCTTCTTCAAACGAGACTTCGCATCTCATTTCTATGTTTCATGATGAGATATAATATTCATTGCGAAGAGTCATGTATACCTCGTATTCACATCAAAGGAAAGTAAATGCGACTCTTCCGTGCTAGGAAACAGCGTCTGCAGTATTCTACGTAACGTAGCAATAGAGTTCTAATGCTACTTAGAACTCGATATCGCATCTCATTTCTATGAATCATGATAAGATATAATATTCATTGCGAAGTGTCTTGTATACCTCGCGTACTCTTCAAACGAATGTAAATGCGACACTTCCTTGCTAGGAAATAGCGATGGCAGATGTCTACGTATCGAAGCAACAGAGTTCTAATGCTTCTTAAAACGAGATATCGCATCTCATTTCTACGTTTCATGATAAGATATAATATTCATAGTGGAGTGTCATGTATACCTCGCATACTACTCAAATGAGTGTAAATGCGACACTTCCTTGCTAGGAAATAGCGTTGGCAGATGTCTACGTATCGTAGCATTAGAGTTCTAATGCTTCTTAAATCGCGATATCGCATCTCATTTCTACGTTTCATGATAAGATATAATATTCATTGTGCAGTGTTATGTATACCTCGTATTCACTTCAAAAGAATGATAATGCGTCACTTACTTGCTAGGAAATAGCGTTTGCAGATGTCTATGTATCGTAGCAATAGAGTTCTAATTCTTCTTAAAACGCGATATCGCACCTCATTTCTATGTTTCATGATAAGATACAATATTCATTGCGAAGTGTCTTGTGTACCTCGCATACACTTCAACTGAATGTAAATGCGACACTTCCTTCCTAGGAAATAGCTTCTGCAGATATCTACGTTTCGTAGCAATAGAGTTCTAATGTTTCTCAAAACGCAATATCGCATCTCATTTCTATGTTTCATGATAAGATGTAATATTCATTGCGAAGTGTCTTGTATACCTCGCATACACTTCAAATGAATGTAAATGCTACACTTCCTTGCTAGGAAATAGCGTTGGCAGATGTCTACGTATCGAAGCAATGGGGTTCTATTGCTTCTTAAAACGAGTTATCGCATCTCATTCCTATGTTTCATGATAAGATGTAATATTCATTGTGCAGTGTTATGTACACGTCCCATTCACTTCAAAAGAATGTAAATGCGACACTTCCTTGCTAGAAAATAGCGTTTGCAGATGTCTACGTATCGTAGCAATAGATTTCTAATGCTTCTTAAAACGAGATATCGCATCTCATTCCTTTGTTTTACGATAAGATATAATATTCATTGCGGAGTGCCATGTATGCCACGTATTCACTTCAAAAGAATGTAAATGCGACATTTCCTTGCTAGAAAATAGCGTTTCCAGGTGTCTACGTATCGTAGCAATAGATTTCTAATGCTCCTTAAGACGCGATATCGCTCCTCATTTCTATGTTTCATGATAATATATAATATTCATAGTGAAGTGTCATGTATACCTCGCATACTACTCATATGAGTGTAAATGCGACACTTCCTTGCTAGGAAATAGCGTTTGCAGATGTCTACGTATCGAAGCAATAGAGTTCTAATGCTTCTTCAATCGCGAAATCGCATCCCAATTCTATGTTTCATGATAAGATATAATATTGATTGCGAAGTGTCATGTATGCCTCGTATTCACTTCAAAAGAATGTAAGTGCGACACATCCTTGCTGGGAAATAGCGTTGCAGATGTCTACGTATCCAAGCAATAGAGTTCTAATGCTTCTTATAACGCGATATCGCATCTCATTTCTATGTCTCGTGATAAGATATAATATTCATTGCGAAGTGTTATGTATACCTCGTATTCACTTCAAACGAACGTATTTGGGACACTTCCTTGCTAGGAAATAGCGTTGCAGATGTCTACGTATCCAAGCAATAGAGTTCTAATGCTTCTTATAACGCGATATCGCATCTCATTTCTATGTCTCGTGATAATAAATAATATTCATTGCGAAGTGTTATGTATACCTCGTATTCACTTCAAACGAACGTATTTGGGACACTTCCTTGCTAGGAAATAGCGCTTGCAGATGTATACGTAACTAAGCAATAGAGTTCTAATGCTACTTAAAACGCGATATCGCATGTCATTTCTTTGTTTCATGATAAAATATAATATTCATTATGGAGTGTTATTATAACCTCGTATTCACTTCAAAAGAATGTAATTGCAACACTTCCTTGTCATTAAATACCATTTGCAGATGTCTACGTGTCGCAGCAATAGAGTTCCAATGCATCTTAAATCGCGATATCGCATCTCATTTCTATGTTTCACGATAAAATATAATATTTATTGTGGAATGTTATGTATTCCTCGTATTCACTTCAAAAGAATGTAAATGCGACACTTCCCTGCTATTAAATAGCGTTTGCAGATGACTGCGTATCGAAGTAATAGAGTGCTAATGCTTCTTATATCGCGTTAACGCATGTCATTTCTATGTTTCGTGATAAGGTATAATATTCATCGTGGAGTGTTATGTATACGTCGTATTCACTTCAAAAGAATGTAAATGCGACACTTCCCTGCTATTAAATAGCGTTTGCAGATAACTGCGTATCGAAGTAATAGAGTGCTAATGCTTCTTATATCGCGTTAACGCATGTCATTTCTATGTTTCGTGATAAGGTATAATATTCATCGTGGAGTGTTATGTATACGTCGTATTCACTTAAAAAGTATGTAAATGCGACACTTCCTTGCAAGGAAGTAGCGTTCCCAGATGTCTACGTATCGAAGCAATAGTGTTCCAATGCTTCTTAAAACGCGAAATCGCTCTTCATTTCTATGTTTCATGATAAGATATAATATTCATTGTGGAGTATTATATATACCTCGTTTTCACTTCAAAAGAATGCAACTGCGACACTTCCTTCCTTGGAAATAGCGTTTGCAGATGTGTACCTATCGTAGCAGTAAGGTTCTAATGCTTCTCAAAAACGCGATATCGCATCTCATTTCTATGTTTCATGATATGATATAATATTCACTGCGAAGTGTCACTTATACCCTCGCATACTCTTCAAATGAATGTAAATGCGACACTTCCTTCCTAGGAAATAGCGTTTGCAGATGTCTATGTATCGGAGCAATAGTGTTCTAATGCTACTTGAAACGGGATATTGCATCTCATTTCTATGTTTCATGATAAGATATAATATTCACTGTGGAGCGTTATGTATACCTCGTATTCACTTAACAAGAATGTAAATGCGACACTTCCCTGCTAGGAAATAGCGTTTTTCCGATATCTACGTATCGAAGCAATAGATTTCTAATGTTTCTTAAAACGCGATATCGGATCTCATTTCTATGTTTCATGATAAGATATAATATTCATTGTGCACTGTTATGTATACCCCGTATTCACTTCAAAGGAATGTAAATGCGACACTTCCTTGCTAGGAAATAGGGTTTGCAGATGTATACGTATCGTAGCAATAGATTTCTAACGCCTCTCAAAACGCGATATCGCATCCCATTTCTATGTTTCATGATAAGATATAATATTCATTGCGAAGTGTCATATATACCTCGTATTCACTCCATGCAATGTAAATGCGACACTTTATTGCTAGGAAGTTGCGTTTTCCGATGTCTACGTATCGTAGCAGTAGAGTTCTATTGCTTCTTAAAACGCGATATCGCACTCATTTCTATGTTTCATGATAAGATATAATATTCATTGCGAAGTGTCATGTATACCTCGTATTCACATCAAAAGAATGTAAATGCGACACTTCTATGCTAGGAAATAGCGTTTGCAGATGTCTTCGTATCGTAGCAATAGAGTTCTAATGCTTCTTAAACCGCGATATCGCATCTCATTTCTATGTGTCATGATGAGATATAATATTCATTGCGAAGTGTCATGTATACCTCGTATTCCACTTCAAAAGAATGTAAATGCGACACTTCCTTGCTAGGAAATAGCGTTCCCAGATGTCTACGTATAGAAACAATAGGGTTCTAATGCTTCTTCAAACGAGACTTCGCATCTCATTTCTATGTTTCATGATGAGATATAATATTCATTGCGAAGAGTCATGTATACCTCGTATTCACATCAAAGGAAAGTAAATGCGACTATTCCGTGCTAGGAAACAGCGTCTGCAGTATTCTACGTAACGTAGCAATAGAGTTCTAATGCTACTTAGAACTCGATATCGCATCTCATTTCTATGAATCATGATAAGATATAATACTCATTGCGAAGTGTCTTGTATACCTCGCGTACTCTTCAAACGAATGTAAATGCGACACATCCTTGCTAGGAAATAGCGATGGCAGATGTCTACGTATCGAAGCAACAGAGTTCTAATGCTTCTTAAAACGAGATATCGCATCTCATTTCTACGTTTCATGATAAGATATAATATTCATAGTGGAGTGTCATGTATACCTCGCATACTACTCAAATGAGTGTAAATGCGACACTTCCTTGCTAGGAAATAGCGTTGGCAGATGTCTACGTATCGTAGCATTAGTGTTCTAATGCTCCTTAAATCGCGATATCGCATCTCATTTCTACGTTTCATGATAAGATATAATATTCATTGTGCAGTGTTATGTATACCTCGTATTCACTTCAAAAGAATGATAATGCGTCACTTACTTGCTAGGAAATAGCGTTTGCAGATGTCTATGTATCGTAGCAATAGAGTTCTAATTCTTCTTAAAACGCGATATCGCACCTCATTTCTATGTTTCATGATAAGATACAATATTCATTGCGAAGTGTCTTGTGTACCTCGCATACACTTCAACTGAATGTAAATGCGACACTTCCTTCCCTAGGAAATAGCTTCTGCAGATATCTACGTTTCGTAGCAATAGAGTTCTAATGTTTCTCAAAAACGCAATATCGCATCTCATTTCTATGTTTCATGATAAGATGTAATATTCATTGCGAAGTGTCTTGTATACCTCGCATACACTTCAAATGAATGTAAATGCTGCACTTCCTTGCTAGGAAATAGCGTTGGCAGATGTCTACGTATCGAAGCAATAGGGTACTATTGCTTCTTAAAACGAGTTATCGCATCTCATTTCTATGTTTCATGATAAGATGTAATATTCATTGTGCAGTGTTATGTACAACGTCCCATTCACTTCAAAAGAATGTAAATGCGACACTTCCTTGCTAGAAAATAGCGTTTGCAGATGTCTACGTATCGTAGCAATAGATTTCTAATGCTTCTTAAAACGAGATATCGCATCTCATTCCTTTGTTTTACGATAAGATATAATATTCATTGCGGAGTGCCATGTATGCCACGTATTCACTTCAAAAGAATGTAAATGCGACATTTCCTTGCTAGAAAATAGCGTATCCAGGTGTCTACGTATCGTAGCAATAGATTTCTAATGCTCCTTAAGACGCGATATCGCTCCTCATTTCTATGTTTCATGATAATATATAATATTCATAGTGAAGTGTCATGTATACCTCGCATACTACTCATATGAGTGTAAATGCGACACTTCCTTGCTAGGAAATAGCGTTTGCAGATGTCTACGTATCGAAGCAATAGAGTTCTAATGCTTCTTCAATCGCGAAATCGCATCCCAATTCTATGTTTCATGATAAGATATAATATTGATTGCGAAGTGTCATGTATGGCCTCGTATTCACTTCAAAAGAATGGTAAGTGCGACACATCCTTGCTGGGAAATAGCGTTGCAGATGTCTACGTATCCAAGCAATAGGGTTCTAATGCTTCTTATAACGCGATATCGCATCTCATTTCTATGTCTCGTGATAAGATATAATATTCATTGCGAAGTGTTATGTATACCTCGTATTCACTTCAATCGAACGTATTTGGGACACTTCCTTGCTAGGAAATAGCGTTGCAGATGTCTACGTATCCAAGCAATAGATTTCTAATGCTTCTTATAACGCGATATCGCATCTCATTTCTATGTCTCGTGATAATAAATAATATTCATTGCGAAGTATTATGTATACCTCGTATTCACTTCAAACGAACGTATTTGGGACACTTCCTTGCTAGGAAATAGCGCTTGCAGATGTATACGTAACTAAGCAATAGAGTTCTAATGCTACTTAAAACGCGATATCGCATGTCATTTCTTTGTTTCATGATAAAATATAATATTCATTATGGAGTGTTATTATAACCTCGTATTCACTTCAAAAGAATGTAATTGCAACACTTCCTTGTCATTAAATACCATTTGCAGATGTCTACGTGTCGTAGCAATAGAGTTCTAATGCATCTTAAATCGCGATATCGCATCTCATTTCTATGTTTCATGATAAAATATAATATTTATTGTGGAATGTTATGTATTCCTCGTATTCACTTCAAAAGAATGTAAATGCGACACTTCCCTGCTATTAAATAGCGTTTGCAGATGACTGCGTATCGAAGTAATAGAGTGCTAATGCTTCTTATATCGCGTTAACGCATGTCATTTCTATGTTTCGTGATAAGGTATAATATTCATCGTGGAGTGTTATGTATACGTCGTATTCACTTCAAAAGTATGTAAATGCGACACTTCCCTGCTATTAAATAGCGTTTGCAGATAACTGCGTATCGAAGTAATAGAGTGCTAATGCTTCTTATATCGCGTTAAACGCATGTCATTTCTATGTTTCGTGATAAGGTATAATATTCATCGTGGAGTGTTATGTATACGTCGTATTCACTTAAAAAGTATGTAAATGCGACACTTCCTTGCAAGGAAGTAGCGTTCCCAGATGTCTACGTATCGAAGCAATAGTGTTCCAATGCTTCTTAAAACGCGAAATCGCTCTTCATTTCTATGTTTCATGATAAGATATAATATTCATTGTGGAGTATTATATATACCTCGTTTTCCACTTCAAAAGAATGCAACTGCGACACTTCCTTCCTTGGAAATAGCGTCTGCAGATGACTACGTATCGTAGAAATAGAGTTCTAACTCTTCTTAAAACGCGATATCGCATCACATTTCTATGTTTCATGATAAGATATAATATTCATTGCGAAGTGTTATGTCTACATCGTATTCACCTCAAAAGAATGTAAATGCGACACTTCCTTGCTAGGAAGTAGCGTTTCCAGATGTCTACATATCGAAACAATAGAGTTCTAATGCTTCTTAATATGAGATGTCGCATCTCATTTTCTGTGTTTAATGATAAGATATAATATTCATTGCGAAGTGTCATGCTTACATCGTATTAACATCAAAAGAATGTAAATGCGACTCTTCCATGCTAGGAAATATCGTTTCTAGGTAAGTACGTATCGTAGCAATAGACTACTAATGCTTCCTAAAACGCGATATCGCATTTCATTCCTGTGTTTCATGATAAGATAAAATATTCAATGCGAAGTGTCATGTATACCTCGTATTCACTCCAAAAGAATGTAAATGCGACACTTCCTTCCTAGGAAATAGCGTTTGCAGATGTGTACCTATCGTAGCAGTAAGGTTCTAATGCTTCTCAAAACGCGATATCGCATCTCATTTCTATGTTTCATGATATGATATAATATTCACTGCGAAGTGTCACTTATACCTCGCATACTCTTCAAATGAATGTAAATGCGACACTTCCTTCCTAGGAAATAGCGTTTGCAGATGTCTATGTATCGGAGCAATAGAGTTCTAATGCTACTTGAAACGGGATATTGCATCTCATTTCTATGTTTCATGATAAGATATAATATTCACTGTGGAGCGTTATGTATACCTCGTATTCACTTAACAAGAATGTAAATGCGACACTTCCCTGCTAGGAAATAGCGTTTTCCGATGTCTACGTATCGAAGCAATAGATTTCTAATGTTTCTTAAAACGCGATATCGGATCTCATTTCTATGTCTCATGATAAGATATAATATTCATTGTGCACTGTTATGTATACCCCGTATTCACTTCAAAGGAATGTAAATGCGACACTTCCTTGCTAGGAAATAGGGTTTGCAGATGTATACGTATCGTAGCAATAGATTTCTAACGCCTCTCAAAACGCGATATCGCATCCCATTTCTATGTTTCATGATATGATATAATATTCATTGCGAAGTGTCATATATACCTCGTATTCACTCCATGCAATGTAAATGCGACACTTTATTGCTAGGAAGTTGCGTTTTCCGATGTCTACGTATCGTAGCAGTAGAGTTCTATTGCTTCTTAAAACGCGATATCGCACTCATTTCTATGTTTCATGATAAGATATAATATTCATTGCGAAGTGTCATGTATACCTCGTATTCACATCAAAAGAATGTAAATGCGACACTTCTATCCTAGGAAATAGCGTTTGCAGATGTCTTCGTATCGTAGCAATAGAGTTCTAATGCTTCTTAAACCGCGATATCGCATCTCATTTCTATGTGTCATGATGAGATATAATATTCATTGCGAAGTGTCATGTATACCTCGTATTCACTTCAAAAGAATGTAAATGCGACACTTCCTTGCTAGGAAATAGCGTTCCCAGATGTCTACGTATAGAAACAATAGGGTTCTAATGCTTCTTCAAACGAGACTTCGCATCTCATTTCTATGTTTCATGATGAGATATAATATTCATTGCGAAGAGTCATGTATACCTCGTATTCACATCAAAGGAAAGTAAATGCGACTATTCCGTGCTAGGAAACAGCGTCTGCAGTATTCTACGTAACGTAGCAATAGAGTTCTAATGCTACTTAGAACTCGATATCGCATCTCATTTCTATGAATCATGATAAGATATAATACTCATTGCGAAGTGTCTTGTATACCTCGCGTACTCTTCAAAACGAATGTAAATGCGACACATCCTTGCTAGGAAATAGCGATGGCAGATGTCTACGTATCGAAGCAACAGAGTTCTAATGCTTCTTAAAACGAGATATCGCATCTCATTTCTACGTTTCATGATAAGATATAATATTCATAGTGGAGTGTCATGTATACCTCGCATACTACTCAAATGAGTGTAAATGCGACACTTCCTTGCTAGGAAATAGCGTTGGCAGATGTCTACGTATCGTAGCATTAGAGTTCTAATGCTCCTTAAATCGCGATATCGCATCTCATTTCTACGTTTCATGATAAGATATAATATTCATTGTGCAGTGTTATGTATACCTCGTATTCACTTCAAAAGAATGATAATGCGTCACTTACTTGCTAGGAAATAGCGTTTGCAGATGTCTATGTATCGTAGCAATAGAGTTCTAATTCTTCTTAAAACGCGATATCGCACCTCATTTCTATGTTTCATGATAAGATACAATATTCATTGCAAAGTGTCTTGTGTACCTCGCATACACTTCAACTGAATGTAAATGCGACACTTCCTTCCTAGGAAATAGCTTCTGCAGATATCTACGTTTCGTAGCAATAGAGTTCTAATGTTTCTCAAAACGCAATATCGCATCTCATTTCTATGTTTCATGATAAGATGTAATATTCATTGCGAAGTGTCTTGTATACCTCGTATACACTTCAAATGAATGTAAATGCTGCACTTCCTTTGCTAGGAAATAGCGTTGGCAGATGTCTACGTATCGAAGCAATAGGGTACTATTGCTTCTTAAAACGAGTTATCGCATCTCATTTCTATGTTTCATGATAAGATGTAATATTCATTGTGCAGTGTTATGTACACGTCCCATTCACTTCAAAAGAATGTAAATGCGACACTTCCTTGCTAGAAAATAGCGTTTGCAGATGTCTACGTATCGTAGCAATAGATTTCTAATGCTTCTTAAAACGAGATATCGCATCTCATTCCTTTGTTTTACGATAAGATATAATATTCATTGCGGAGTGCCATGTATGCCACGTATTCACTTCAAAAAGAATGTCAATGCGACATTTCCTTGCTAGAAAATAGCGTATCCAGGTGTCTACGTATCGTAGCAATAGATTTCTAATGCTCCTTAAGACGCGATATCGCTCCTCATTTCTATGTTTCATGATAATATATAATATTCATAGTGAAGTGTCATGTATACCTCGCATACTACTCATATGAGTGTAAATGCGACACTTCCTTGCTAGGAAATAGCGTTTGCAGATGTCTACGTATCGAAGCAATAGAGTTCTAATGCTTCTTCAATCGCGAAATCGCATCCCAATTCTATGTTTCATGATAAGATATAATATTGATTGCGAAGTGTCATGTATGCCTCGTATTCACTTCAAAAGAATGTAAGTGCGACACATCCTTGCTGGGAAATAGCGTTGCAGATGTCTACGTATCCAAGCAATAGAGTTCTAATGCTTCTTATAACGCGATATCGCATCTCATTTCTATGTCTCGTGATAAGATATAATATTCATTGCGAAGTGTTATGTATACCTCGTATTCACTTCAAACGAACGTATTTGGGACACTTCCTTGCTAGGAAATAGCGTTGCAGATGTCTACGTATCCAAGCAATAGATTTCTAATGCTTCTTATAACGCGATATCGCATCTCATTTCTATGTCTCGTGATAATAAATAATATTCATTGCGAAGTGTTATGTATACCTCGTATTCACTTCAAACGAACGTATTTGGGACACTTCCTTGCTAGGAAATAGCGCTTGCAGATGTATACGTAACTAAGCAATAGAGTTCTAATGCTACTTAAAACGCGATATCGCATGTCATTTCTTTGTTTCATGATAAAATATAATATTCATTATGGAGTGTTATTATAACCTCGTATTCACTTCAAAAGAATGTAATTGCAACACTTCCTTGTCATTAAATACCATTTGCAGATGTCTACGTGTCGTAGCAATAGAGTTCTAATGCATCTTAAATCGCGATATCGCATCTCATTTCTATGTTTCATGATAAAATATAATATTTATTGTGGAATGTTATGTATTCCTCGTATTCACTTCAAAAGAATGTAAATGCGACACTTCCCTGCTATTAAATAGCGTTTGCAGATGACTGCGTATCGAAGTAATAGAGTGCTAATGCTTCTTATATCGCGTTAACGCATGTCACTTCTATGTTTCGTGATAAGGTATAATATTCATCGTGGAGTGTTATGTATACGTCGTATTCACTTCAAAAGTATGTAAATGCGACACTTCCCTGCTATTAAATAGCGTTTGCAGATAACTGCGTATCGAAGTAATAGAGTGCTAATGCTTCTTATATCGCGTTAACGCATGTCATTTCTATGTTTCGTGATAAGGTATAATATTCATAGTGGAGTGTTATGTATACGTCGTATTCACTTAAAAAGTATGTAAATGCGACACTTCCTTGCAAGGAAGTAGCGTTCCCAGATGTCTACGTATCGAAGCAATAGTGTTCCAATGCTTCTTAAAACGCGCGAAATCGCTCTTCATTTCTATGTTTCATGATAAGATATAATATTCATTGTGGAGTATTATATATACCTCGTTTTCACTTCAAAAGAATGCAACTGCGACACTTCCTTCCTTGGAAATAGCGTCTGCAGATGACTACGTATCGTAGAAATAGAGTTCTAACTCTTCTTAAAAACGCGATATCGCATCACATTTCTATGTTTCATGATAAGATATAATATTCATTGCGAAGTGTTATGTCTACATCGTATTCACCTCAAAAGAATGTAAATGCGACACTTCCTTGCTAGGAAGTAGCGTTTCCAGATGTCTACATATCGAAACAATAGAGTTCTAATGCTTCTTAATATGAGATGTCGCATCTCATTTCTGTGTTTAATGATAAGATATAATATTCATTGCGAAGTGTCATGCTTACATCGTATTAACATCAAAAGAATGTAAATGCGACTCTTCCATGCTAGGAAATATCGTTTCTAGGTAAGTACGTATCGTAGCAATAGACTACT